>NW_012294059.1:0-2850 GCF_000151885.1 Dipodomys ordii | reverse complement strand
CTGCTGTGTCCCGCTGTGTCCCCATTGTGTCCCCCGCTGTGTCGCGCTGTGTCCCGCTGTGTCCCCCACTGTGTCCGCTGCTGTGTCCTGCTGTGTCCCCCGCTGTGTCACCAATGTGTCCCTCTGTGTCCTCGCTGTGTCCCGCTGTGTCTCGCTGTGCCTCCACTCTGTCCCGATGTGTCCACAGCTGGGTACCACGCTGTGTAACACTGTGTCCCTGCTGTATCGACGCTGTGTCCTGCTGGGTCCCGCTGTGTCCTCGCTGAGTTCCCCGCTGTGTCCCGCTGTGTCCCCAGCTGTGTCCCCCGCTGTGTCCCGCTGTGTCCTAGCTGGGTCCCCTGCTGTGTCCCGCTGTGTCCCCTGCTGTGTTCCGCTGTGTCCCGCTATGTCCCGCTTGGTCCCTGCTGTGTCCCCGCTGTGTTTCTGGCTGTGTCCTGCTGTGTACTACATTGTGTCCAGCTGTGTCACCGCTGCGTCTCTCTTTGGCCCCTCTCTGTCTCCGCTGTTCCCCGCTGTGTCCCGCTGTGTCCCGCTGTGTCCCCCGCTTTGTCCCGCTGAGTCCCCTCTGTGTCGCCGATGTGTCTCGCTGTGTCCTCGCTGTGTCCCCCACTGTCTGCCGCTTTGTCCCCGCTGTGTCCCTTGCTGTGTGGCGCTGTGTCCCGCTGTGTACCCCGCTGTGTCCCACTATGTTCCCGCAGTGTCCCCGCTGTGTCCCGCTGTGTCCCTCTGTGTCCTCGCTGTGTCCCCCGCAGTGTCCCGTTGTGTACCCAGCTGTACACCCCGCTGTGTCCCGCTGAGTCCCCGCTGTAACGACGCTGGGTCCCGCTGGGTCCCACTATTTCTTCCCTGTGTTCCCCGCTGTGTCCCGCTGTGTCCCCCGCTGTGTCCGGCTGTGTTCCCGCTGTTTCGACGCTGTGTCCCGCTTGATCCCGTTGTGTCCTCGCTGTGTTCCCCGCTTTATCCCGCTGTGTACCCCTCTGCGTCCCTCGCTGTGTCCCGCTGTGTCCCGATGTGTACTGCTGTGTCCCCCGCTGCGTCCCGCTGTGTCCCTGCTGAGTGCCAATGTGTCCTCGCTGTGTCCCCCACTGTGTCCCGCTGTGTCCCCCCTGTGTCCTCGCTGTGTCCCACGCTGTGTTCCGCTGTGTCCCCCGCTGTGTCCCTGCTGTGTCCCCGCTGTGTCCCGGTGTGTCCCGCTGTGTACTGCTGTGCCCCGCTGAGTCCCGCTGTGTCCCTGCTGTGTCCCAATATGTCCTCGCTGTGTCCCCCATTGTGTCCCGCTGTGTCCTCCCTGTGTCCCCCGCTGTGTCCCTCTGTGTCCCGCTGTGTCTCCCGCTGTGTTCCCCGCTGTGTACCGCTGTGTGCCCCGCAGTGTCAGCGCTGTGTACCGCTGTGTCCTCGATGTGTCCCCCGCTGTCTCCCGCTCTGTACCCCGCTGTGTCTCAAGCTTTGTCCCTGCTGCGTCCCACTGTGTCCCGCTGTGTCCCGCTGTGCCCCCACTGTGTCCCATTGTGTTCACGGCTGTGTACCACACTGTGTAACGCTGTGTCCCCGCTGTATCGACGCTGTGTCGCCCTGGGTCCCGCTGTGTCCTCGCTGTGTTCCCCGCTGTGTCCCGCTGTGTCCGCCACTGTGTCCCGCTGTGTCTACGGCTGTGTCCCCGCTGTGTCCCCCTGTGTCCTCGCAGTGTCCTCGCTGTGTCCCACGCTGTGTTCCGCTGTGTCCTCGCTTTTTTCCCCGCTGTGTCCTGCTGTGTCCCTGCCATATCGACTCTGGGTTCACCTGGGTCCCGCTGTGTCCTCACTGTGTCCCCCGCTGTGTCCCGCTGTGTCCCCCGCTGTGTCCCTGCTGTGTCCCCGCTGTGTCCCGGTGTGTCCCGCTGTGTACTGCTGTGCCCCGCTGAGTCCCGCTGTGTCCCCGCTGTGTCCCAATGTGTCCTTGCTATGTCCCCAGCTGTGTCCCGCTGTGTCCTACCTGTGTCCCCCGCTGTGTCCCGCTGTGTCCCTCTGTGTCCCCAGCTGTGTCCCCCGCTATGTCTCGCTGTGTCCCCCGCTGTGTCCCACTGTGTCCTTGCTGTGTCCCCCGTTCTGTGCCGCTGTGTCCTCGCTGTGTCCCCAGCTGTTTCCCGCTGTGTCCTGCTGTGTCACGCTGTTTCCCCACTGTGTCCCCGCTGTTTCCCTCTGTGTACCCCGCTGTGTCCAGCTTTGTCCCCGCTGTGTCTCGCTGTGTCCCACACGCTGTCCCCCACTGTGTCCCGCTGTATCCCCGCTGTTTCGCATTGTGTCCCCCACTGTGTCCCGCTGTGTCCCCGCAGGTTCACCTCTGTTTCCCGCTGTGTCCCGCTGTGTTCCGTGGTGTCCTCGCTGTGTCCCCCTGCTGTGTCGCGTTGTGTCCCGCTGTGTCCTCGCTGTGTCCCCCTGCTGTGTCCCGTTGTGTTCCGCTGTTTCACTGCTGTGTCCCACACTCTGTCCCGCTGTGTCCCCCACTGTGTCCCGCTGTGTCCCCGCAGGTTCACCTCTGTTTCCCGCTGTGTCCCTTTGTGTGCCGATGTGTCCTCGCTGTATCCCCGCTGTGTCCCGCTGTGCCCCAGCAGGTTCACCTCTGTTTCCCGCTGTGTCCCGTTGTGTGCCGCTGTGTCCTCGCTGAGTCCCCTACTGTCTCCCTCTCTGTCCCCCGCTGTGTCTCACGCTTTGTCCCCGCTGTGTCCCACTGTGTACCGCTGTGTCCGGCTGTGCCCCCACTGTGTCCCGTTGTGTCCACAGCTGTGTACCACGCTGTGTACCACGCTGTGTAACGCTGTGTCCCACGCTGTATCGACGCTGTGTCCCGCTGTGTCCCGCTGTGTCCTCGCTG
>NW_012294058.1:0-6071 GCF_000151885.1 Dipodomys ordii | reverse complement strand
GAATGAGCAGCAGAAAGTGAAGCAGATGGAGACGCAGAAGCAGAAAGAGAAGCAGAAACAGAAGGAGAAGAAGAAGGAGAAGTTGAAGAATCAGAAGAAGCAGAAGCAGAAGCAGAAAGAGCAGCAGATGAAGGAGAAGGAGAAGCAGAAGGAGAAGGACAAGCAGTAGAAGCAGAAGAAGCAGAAGCGGGAGAAGCAGAAGAAGAAGAAGAAACAGAAGAAGGAGAAGGAGCAGAAGGAGAAGCAGAAGCAGAAGGAGAAGCAGAAAGAGAAGCAGAAGAAGCAGTAGCAGGAGAAGCAGAAGCAGAAGAAACAGAAGAAGCCCAAGAACCAGAAGGAGAACCTGAAGCAGAAGGAGAAGCAGAAGCAGCAGAAGCTGGAAAAGCAGAAGCAGAAGAATCAGAACAAGCAGAAGAAGCAGAGGCAGGACGAGAAGCAGAAGAAGAAGAAGGAGAAAGAGAAGGATTAGGAGTAGGAGGAGCAGAAGCAGAATAAGAAGCAGAAAGAGAAGCAGAAGGAGAAGCAGAAGGAGAAACAGAAGAAGCATAAGCAGGAGAAGCAGAAGCAGAATGAGAAGCACAAGAAGGAGAAATTGAAGGAGAAGGAGAATGAGAGGGAGAAGCAGAAGGAGAAGTAGGAGAAGCAGAAGAAGAAGAAGCAGGAGAAGCAGAAGCAGAATAAACAGAAGAAGGAGAAGAGCAGAAGCAGAAGGAGAAGCAGAAGAAGCAGAAGCTGAAGCAGAAGAAGAAGAAACAGAAAAAGAGGAAGAAGCAGAAGGAGAAGCAGCAAGAGAAGCAGAAGAAGAAGAAAGAGAAGGAGAAAGAGAAGGATTAGGAGTAGGAGAAACAGAAGGATAAGCAGAAGCAGAAAGAGAACGAGAAGGAGAAGCAGGAAAAGCAGAAAAAGCAGAAGCAGGAGAAGCAGAAGCAGAATGAAAAGCAGAAGAAGGGGAGATTGAAACAGAAGAAGATGCAGAAGGAGAAGCAGAAGCAGTAGTAGAAGCAGAAGAAGGAGAAGCAGAAGGAGAAGCATAAAGAGAAACAGAAGAGAAGCAGGAGAAGCAGAAGCAGGAGAAGCAGAAGCAGAAGAAATAGAAGAAGGAGAGAAGCAGAAGCAGAAAGAGAAGCAGAAACAGAAGGAGAAGCAGAAATAGAAGCAGAAGAAGCCGAAGAAGCAAAAGGAGAACCTGAAGCAGAAGGAGAAGCTGGAGAAACAGAAGAAGAAGAATCTGGAGGAGAAGAAGGAGAACCAGAAGGAGAAGCAGAAGCAGAAAGAGAAGCAAAAGCAGAAGGAGAAGCAGAAGAAACAGAAGAAGCAGAAGCAGTAGCAGAAGAAGCTGAAGATGCAGAAGCAGGAAGAGAAGCAGAAGGAATAGCAGAAGAACAAGAAGGAGAAACAGAAGGAGAAGCAGAAGGACAAGCAGAAGGAGAAGCAGGAAAAGAAGAAGAAGCAGAAGCAGACGTAGAAGCAGAAGAAGGAGAAGGAGAAGCAGAAGAAGAAGCAGAAGGAAAAGCACAAGCAGAAGGAGATGCAGAAGGAGAAGCAGGAGAAGCAGAAGAAACAGAAGCAGAAGGAGAAGAAGAAGGAGAAGAAGCAGAATCAGAAGAAGCAGAAGCAGAAATAGAAAGAGAAGCCTACGAAGAGAAGCAGAACGAGAAGCAGGAGAAGCAGAAGAAGCAGAAGGGGGAGAAGCAGAAAAAGAAGAAACAGAAGAAGGAGAAGGAGCAGAAGGAGAAGCAGAAAGAGAAGCAGGAAAAGCAGAAGAAGCAGAAGCAGGAGAAGCAGAAGCAGAAAACAGGAGAAGGACAAGAAGCAGAAGCAGAAGGAGGAGCAGAAACAGAAGGAGAAGCAGAAAGAGAAAGAGGGGAAGCAGAAGAAGCAGAAGCAGGAGAAGCAGAAGCATAAGAATCCGAAGAAGCAGAAGCAGAACCTGAAGCAGAAGGAGAAGCAGGAGAAGGAGTAGAAGCAGAATCTGGAGAAGCAGAATGAGAAGCTGAAGTAGAAGCAGAAGCAGAAGCAGAAAGAGAATCAAAAGCAGAAGGAGAAGCAGAAAAAACAGAAGAAGCAGAAGCAGTAGCAGTTGCAGCAGAACAGAGGGAGAAGCAGAAGGAAAAGCAGAAGAACGAGAAGGAGAAGGAGAAACAGAAGGAGAAGGAGAAGGAGAATCAGGAGAAGCAGAAGAAGCAGAAGGAGAAGCAGAAGGAGAAACAGAAGCAGAAGAAGCAGCAGAAGGAGAAGCAGAAGTAGAATCAGAAGAAACAGAAGAAGAAGCAGAATAAACAGAAGCAAAAGAAACAGAAGAAGGAGAAGAGCAGAAGCAGAAGCAGAAAGAGAAGCAGAAAGAGAAGCAGGAGAAGTAGAAGAAGCAGAAGCAGAAGAAACAGGAGAAGCCGAAGAAGCAGAAGCAGAATCTGAAGCAGGAGAAACAGAAGAAGCACAATCTGAAGAAGAAGCAGAAGAAACAGAAATAGTACAATAAGCAGAAGCAGAAGCAGCAGGAAAAGCGGAAGAAAAAGAAGGAGAAGGCGAAAGAGAAGGATTAGCAGTAGGAGAAGCAAAAGGATAAGCAGAAGCAGAAAGAGACGTAGAAGAAGAAGCAGCACGAGAAGTAGGAGAAGCAGGAGAAGCAGAAGAAGCAGAATCTGGAGAAGAAGAAGGAGAACCAGAAGGAGAAGCAGAAGCAGAAAGAGAAGCAAAAGCAGAAGGAGAAGCAGAAGGAGAAGCAGAAGAAACAGAAGAAGCAGAGGCAGTAGCAGAAGAAGCAAAAGATGCAGAAGCAGAAGGAGAAGCAGAAGGAAAAGCAGAAGAACGAGAAGGAGAAGGAGAAACAGAAGGAGAAGCAGAAAGAGAAGCAGAAGAAGGAGCAGGAGACGGAAAAGCAGCAGGAGAAGCAGAAAGAGCAGCAGAAGGAGAAGCAGGAGATACAGAAACAGGAGAAGCAGAAGTAGAAGAATCAGGAGAAGGACAAGAAGCAGAGCAGAAGGAGAAGCACAAACAGAAGGAGAAGCAGAAAGAGAAGGAGGGGAAGCAGAAGAAGCAGAAGCAGGAGAAGCAGAAGCACAAGAATCCGAAGAAGCAGAAGCAGAAACTGAAGCAAAAGGAGAAGCAGGAGAAGCAGAAGAAGCAGAATCTGGAGAAGCAGAATGACAAGCTGAAGGAGAAGCAGAAGCAGAAAGAGAATCAAAAGCAGAAGGAGAAGCAGAAGAAACAGAAGAAGTAGAAGCAGTAGCAGTTGTAGCAGAAGCAGAAGGAGAAGCCGAAGGAAAAGCAGAAGAACAAGAAGGAGAAGGAGAAACAGAAGGAGAAGCAGAAGGAGAAGCAGAAAGAGAAGCAGGTAAAGCAGAAGAAGAAGAAGCAGAAGGAGAATCAGAAGGAGAAGCAGAAGAAGGAGAAGGAGAAGCAGAAGCAGAAGAAGATGCAGAAGGAGAAGCAGAAGCAGAAGAAGCAGAAGCAGAAGGAGAAGCAGGAAAAGCAGAAGAAGCAGAAGCAAAAGGAGAAGCAAAAGAAGGAGGAGGAGAAGGAGAAGCAGAAGCAGAAGATGAAGCATAAGGACAAGCACAAGCAGAAGGAGATGCAGAAGGAGAAGCAGGAGAAGCAGAAGAAACAGAAGCTGAAGGAGAAGCAGAAGTAGGAGAAGGAGAAGGAGGAGAAACAGAAGCAGAAAGAGAAGCCGAAGCGGAATGAGAAGCAGAAAGAGAAGCAGGAGAAGCACAATAAGCAGAAGCAGGAGAAGCCGAAAGAGTAGAAGCAGAAGAAGCAGAAACAGAAGCAGAAGTAGAAGCAGAAGTAGAAGGAGAAGCAGCAGAAGAAGTAGAACCAGAAATTCAGGCAGGAGAAACAGAAGAAGCAGAAGCAGAAAGAGAAGCAAAAAGAGAAGCAGAAGGAGAAGTAGAAGAAGCAGCAGAAGGAGAAGCAGCAGAAGAAGCAGAAAAACAAGCAGGAGAAGCAGAAGCAGAAAGAGAAGTAGAAGCAGAAGAAGCAGAAGCAAAAGAAGAAGCAGTAGAAGCATAAGAAGCAGAAGCAGGAGAAGCAGAAGCAGAAGAACAAGAAGAAGCATAAGAAGCAGAAGCAGAAGCAAAGGGAGAAACACAAGGAGGAAAAGGAGTAGCAGAAGGTGAAGCAGAAGGAGATGGAGAAGCAGAAAGAGAAGCAGAAACAGAAGGAGAAGAAGAAGGATTAGTTGGAGAATCAGAAGAAGCAGAAGTAGAAAGAGAAGCAGAACCAGAAGGAGAAGCAGAAGGGGGAAAAGGAGAAGGAGAAGGAGAAGGAAGGGCAGCAGAAGCAATAGGAGAAGCAGAAGGAGAAGCAGAAGCAGAATGAGAAGCAGAAAGTGAAGCAGTAGAAGCAGAAGAAGCAGGAAAAGCAGAAGCAGACGAAAGAGAAGAAGATGAAGAAGAAGAAGAAGAAGAAGACGAAGAAGAAGAAGAAGAAGAAGAAGCATAAGGAGAAGCGTAAGGAGAAGCAGTAGAAGCAGAAGAAGCAGAAGCAGGAGAAGCAGAAGCAGAAGAAAAAGAATAAGCAAAATAAGCAGAAGAAGAAGCAGGGGGAGAATCAGAAGAAGGATAAGGAGAAGGTGCAGCAGAAGGAGAAGCAGAAGCAGAAGTAGAAGCAGAAAGAGAAGGAGAAGATGGAGAAGAAGGAGAAGAGCAGAAGCAGAAGCAGAAGGAGAAGCAGAAAGAGAAGCAGGAGAAGCAGAAGAAGTAGGAGAAGCAGAAGCAGAAGAAACAGGCGAAGCCGAAGAAGCAGAATCATAATCTGAAGCAGAAGGAGAAACAGAAGAAGCACAATCTGAAGCAGAAGCAGAAGAAACAGTAATAGAATAAGCAGAAGCAGAATCAGCAAGAGAAGGAGAAGAAGAAGAAGTCGGAGAAGGCGAGGGACAAGGATTAGGAGTAGGAGAAGCAAAAGGATAAGCAGAAGCAGAAAGAGACGCAGAAGGAAAAGCAGCACGAGAAGTAGGAGAAGCAGGAGAGTCAGAAGCAGGAGAAGCAGAAGAAACAGAAGACGCAGAAGCAGAATGAGAAGCAGAAGGAGAAATTGAAGCAGAAGCAGAAGGAGAAGCAGAAGCAGAAGGAGAAGCAGAAGAAGGAGAAGGAGAAGCAGAAAGGGAAGCAGCACGAGAAGCAGGAGAAGCAGAAGCAGGAGAAGCAGAAGCAGAAGAAACAGAAGGAGAAGGAGCAGAAGCAGAAGGAGAAGCAGAAACAGAAGGAAAAGCAGAAAGAGAAGCAGGAGAAGCAGAAGAAGCAGCAGCAGGAGAAGCAGAAGCAGAAGAAGCCGAAGAAGCAGAAGCAGAACCTGAAGCAGAAGGAGAAGCAGGAGAAGCAGAAGAAGCAGAATCTGGAGAAGCAGAAGGAGAAGCAGAAGCAGAAAGAGAAGCAAAAGCAGAAGGAGAAGCAGAAGAAACTGAAGAAACAGAGGCAGTAGCAGAAGAAGCAGAAGATGCAGAAGCAGAAGCAGAAGCAGAAGGAAAAGCAGAAGAACAAGGAGAAGGCGAAACACAAGGAGAAGCAGAAAGAGAAGCAGAAGAAGGAGCAGGAGAAAGAAAAGCAGCAGGAGAAGCAGAAAGAGCAGCAGAAGGAGAAGCAGGAGATGCAGAAACAGGAGAAGCAGAAGCAGAAGAAACAGGAGAAAGACAAGAAGCAGAAGCAGAAGGAGAAGCAGAAACAGAAGGAGAAGCAGAAAGAGAAGTAGGAGAAGCAGAAGAAGCAGAAGCAGGAGAAGCAGAAGCATAAGAATCCGAAGAAGCAGAAGCAGAACCTGAAGCAGAAGGAGAAGCAGGAGAAGCAGAAGAAGCAGAATCTGGAGAAGCAGAATGAGAAGCAGAAGGAGAAGCAGAAGCAGAAAGAGAATCAAAAGCAGAAGGAGAAGCAGAAGAAACAGAAGAATTAGAAGCCGTAGCAGTTGTAGCAGAAGCAGAACGAGAAGCAGAAGGAAAAGCAGAAGAACAAGAAGGAGAAGGAGAAACGAAGGAGAAGCGAAAGAGAAGCGGTAAAGCGAAGAAGAAGAATCAGAAGGAGAAGCAGAAGAAGGAGAAGGAGAAGCAGAAGAAGATGCAGAAGAAGAAGCAGGAG
>NW_012294057.1:0-6073 GCF_000151885.1 Dipodomys ordii | reverse complement strand
CGTCGATACAGCGGGGACACAGCGTGACACAGCAGGGTACATATGCTGGGGACACAACGGGACACAGTGGGGGACATAGCGGGACACAGCGGGACACAGCGGGACACAGCGGGACACAGCGGGGACAAAGCGGGGACTCAGCGGGGGACACAGCGGGGGACAAACGGGACACCACGGAATACAGCGGGATACAGCGGGACACAGGGGGGACACAGCAGGACACAGCGGGACACAGAGGGGGACACAGCGGGACACAGCGGGGGACAGAGCGGGGGACAAAGTGGGACACCACGGGTCACAGTGTGTCACATCGGGAAACAGCGGCGACACTGCGGGGACACAGCGGGACAAAATGGGGGACACAGCGGGACACAGCGGGAGACAGCATTGGACACAGGAGGGGATAGCGGGGGACAGAGAGGGGACACAGCGGAACACAGCGGTGACACAGCTGGACACAGCTGGGTACACAGCGGGACATAGAGGACACACAGCGGGGACACAGCGGGACACAGCGGGGAACTCACCGGGACACAGCGGGGGACACAACAAGGACACAGCGGAACACTGTGGGAGACACAGCCAGGACACATCCGGACCCAGTGGAACACAGTGTGACACAGCGGGGACACAGCAGGGGACACAGCGGGACACAGTGGAGGACACAGGGGGGACAAAGCGGGACACAGCGGGGGACACAGCGGGACACAGCGGGACACAGCGGGGACACAGCAGGGACACAGCGGTGGACACAGAGGGACAGAGCAGGGGACACAGCAGGAGACACAGAGGGACACAGCGGGACACAGCGGGGGACACAGGGGGGACACAGCGGGACACAGGGGGGACACAGTGAAGACACATTGGGACACAACGGGGACACAGCGGGACTCAGCGGGGGACATAGCAGTACACAGCGGGACACAGCGGGTCACAGCAGGGACAGAGCGGGTGACACAGAGGGGTACACAGCGGGACACAGCAGTGGACAAAGCAGGACACAGTGGGGGACACAGCGAGGACACTGCGGGACACTGCGGGAGACACAGCAAGGACACAGCGGGACACAGTGGAACACAGCGGGACATAGCAGTGACACAGCAGGGGACACAGCGGGACACAGCCGGGGACACAGCGGGACACAGCGGGGGAGACAGGGAGGACACAGCGGGACAAAGCGGGGGACACAGCGGGACACAGCGAGGGACACAGCGTCGATAGAGCGGGGACACAGCGGGGTACACAGCTGGGGACACAACGGGACACAGTGGGGGACATAGCGGGACACAACGGGACGCAGCGGGACGCAGCGGGGCACAGCAGGGACAAAGCGGGAGACACAGCAGGGAACAGAGCAGGACACAGCAGGGGACACAGCGGGACACAGAGGGGGACACAGCGGGACACAGCGGGGGACACAGCGGGACACAGCGGGGGACACAGCGATGACAAAGCGGGGATATAGCGGGACTCAACACGGTCACAGCGGGACACAGCATGACACAGTGGGTCACAGCGGGGACACAGCAGGGGACAGAGCGGGACACAGCAGGGGACACAGCGAGGACACAGCGGGACACATCTGGGACACAGCGGGAATCAGCGGGGGACACAGCGGGCACAGCGGGACACAGCGGGGACACAGCAGGGACACAGCGGGGGACACAGCGGTGGACAGCGGGGGACAGAGAAGGGACACAGCGGGACACAGAGGGGACACAGCTGGACACAGAAGGGTACACAGCGGGACACAGAGGACACACAGCGGGGACAGAGCTGGACACAGAGGGACACAGAAGGGACAGAGCGTGACACAGATGGACACTGAGGGAGACAGAGCGAGGACACAGCCGGACACAGCGAAACACAGCGTGACACAGTGGGGACACAGCAGGGGACACAGCGGGACACAGTGGGGGACACAGCGGGACACAGCGGGGTACACAGCAGGGACAAAAGCGGGACACAGTGGGGGACACAGCGAGGACACAGCAGGACACAGCCGTGACAAAGCGGGACACAGCGGGGGACACAGCGAGGACACAGCGGGACACAGCGTTAACACAGCGAGAGACACAGCGGGGGACACAGCGGGACACAGCGGGGAACAAAGAGAGGACACAGCAGGACACAGCGGGAAACAGCGTTGATAGAGCGGGGACAGAGCGGGACACAGCGGTGACACAGCGCGACTCAGCGGGGGACACTGCGGGACCCAGCGGGACCCAGCGGGGACACAGCAAGGACACAGCGGGGGACACAGCAGAACACAGCGGGGGACACAGCAAGGGACACAGCGGGGGACACAGCAAGACACAGTGGGGAACACAGAGAGGAAACAGCAGGACCCAGCGGGACACAGCGGGGGAAACAGCGAGGACACAGCAGAACAAAGCGTGGGAAACAGCGAGGACACAGCGGGACACAGCGAGACACAGCGGAACACAGTGGGGACACAGCAGTAGACACAGCGAGACACAGCGGGGGACACAGCGGGACACAGCGGGGAACACAGCGAGGACACAGCGGGGACACAGCGGGGACACTGCGGGAACATAGTGGGACACAGCGGGGCACACAGCGGGACACAGCGGGATAAAGCTTGGGACACAGCGGGAACACAGCAGGACACAGTGGGGGACACAGCGAGGACACAGCGGGACACAGTGGGACACAGCGTGGGACAAAGCGGGAGACAGCAGGGGACACAGCGAGGACACAGCAGGACACAACGTCGACACATAGAAGACTCAGCGGGGGACACAGTGGGGGACAGAGCGGGACACAGCGGGGCACAGCGGGGGTCACAGCGGGACACAGCGGGGGACCCAGCAGGACACAGCGGGACACAGCGGGACACTGTGGGGCACAGCCGGGGATACAGTGGGACACAGCGGGGGACACAGGGAGGACACAGCTTAACACAGCATGGGACAAAGCGAGGACACAGCGGGACACAGCGAGACACAGCGGGACCCAGCGGGGACCCAGCAGTGGACACAGCGGGACACAGCGGGGGACAAAGCAGGACACCACGGAACACAGCAGGACACAGCGTGAAACAGCGGTGAACCTGCGGGGACACAGCGGGACACAGCGGGGGACACAGCGGGACCAAGCAGGACACAGCGGGGGACACAGCGGGACACAGCGGGGACACAGCGGGGACACAGCGGGACACAGAAGGTCACAGCGGGGGACACAGCGGGACACAGCGGGACACAGCGGGGGACACGGCAGGGACACAGTGGGACACAGTAGGACACAGCGTGGGACAAAGCGGGAGACAGCAGAGGACACAGCGAGGACACAGCTGGACACAGCGGGGACACAGAGGGGACTCAGCAGGGGACATAGAGGGAAAAAAGCAGGACACCACGGGACACAGTAGGACACAGCGGGACACAGCGGGTACACTGCGGGACATAGCCGGGGGACACAGCGGTCGACATCGGGGGACAGAGGATGGACACAGGAGGTCACAGAGGGGACACAGCTGGACACAGAAGGGTACACAGCGGGACACAGCTGACACACAGCGGGGACAGAGCTGGACACAGAGGGACACAGAAGGGACAGAGCGTGACACAGGTGGACACTGAGGGAGACAGAGCGAGCACACAGCCGGACACAGCGAAACAGAGCGTGACACAGGTGGACACTGAGGGAGACAGAGCGAGCACACAGCCGGACACAGCGAAACACAGCGTGACACAGTGGGGACACAGCAGGGGACACAGCGGGACACAGTGGGGGACACAGCGGGACACAGCGGGGTACACAGCAGGGACAAAGAAGGACACAGCGGGGGACACAGCGAGGACACAGCGGGACACAGCGGGACACAGCGTGGGACAAAGCGGGAGTCAGCAGGGGACACAGCGAAGACACAGCAGGACACAGCGTCGACACATAGAGGACTCAGCGGGGGACACAGTGGGGGACCCAGCGGGACACAGCGGGACACTGCGGGGCACAGCAGGGACACAGCGGGACACAGCGGGGGACCCAGCGGGACACAGCGGGACACTGCGGGGCACAGCGGGGGACACAGGGAGGACACAGCTTAACACAGCATGGGACAAAGCGAGGACACAGCGGGACACAGCGAGACACAACGGGACCCAGCGGGGACCCAGCAGTGGACACAGCGGGACACAGCGGGGGACAAAGCAGGGACAAAGCGGGACACAGCGGGGGACACAGCGGTGGACAGCGGGGGACAGAGAATGGACACAGGAGGTCACAGAGGGGACACAGCTGGACACAGAAGGGTACACAGCGGGACACAGCGGAGTCACAGCGGGGACAGAGCTGGACACAGAGGGACACAGAAGGGACAGAGCGTGACACAGGTGGACACTGAGGGAGACAGAGCGCGCACACAGCTGGACACAGCGAAGCACAGCGTGACACAGTGGGGACACAGCAGGGGACACAGAGGGACACAGCGGGGGACACAGCGGGACACAGCGGGGACAAAGTGGGACACAGCAGAGGACACAGCGGAGACAGAGATGGACCACAGCGGGACACAGCGGTGACATAGCTGGACACAGCGGGGTACACAGCGGGACACAGCGGGCACACCGGGGACACAGCGGGACACAGAGGGACACAGTGGGGACACAGTGGGACACAGCGGTGACAAAGCGGGACACAGCGGGGGACACAGCGAGGACACAGCAGGACACAGCGGTGACAAAGCGGGACACAGCGGGGGACACAGCGGGACACAGCGGGACACAGCGTCGATAGAGCGGGGACAGAGCGGGACACAGCGGTGACACAGCGGGACACAGCGGGGGACACTGCGGTACCCAGGGGGACCCAGCGGGGACACAGCAAGGACACAGCGGGGGACACAGCGGGACACAGCGGGTGACACAGCGAGGGACACAGCGGGGGACACAGCGGGACACAGTGGGAAACACAGAGAGGACACAGCAGGACCCAGCGGGACACAGTGTCGATACAGCGGGGACACAGCGGGACACAGCGTCACTGCGGGACACAGTGGGGGACAAAGCGGGACACAGCGGGACACAGCGGGGATGCAGCGGGACACAGCGGGACACGGCGGGGGACACAGCAGGAAACAGAGGGGGACACAGTGGGGGACACAGTGGGGGAAACAGCTGGACACAGCGGGGAACACAGCGAGGACACAGTGGGACCCAGCGGGACCCAGCGTCGATACAGCGGAGACACAGCATTACACAGCATGGTACAAAGCTGTGGAAACAACGGGACACAGTGGGGGCACAGCAGGACACAGCGGGACGCAGTGGGACACAGTGGGGACAAAGCGTGAGACACAGCAGGGGACAGAGCTGGAGACAGCGGGGACACAGCGGGGACACAGCGGGACACAGCGAGGACACAGCGGGACAGAGCGGGACACTGCAGGGCACAGCGGGGGACACAGCGGGACACAGCGGGGGACACAGCGAGGACACAGCGGAACACAGAGTGGGACACAGTGAGGACACAGCCGGACACAGCAGTACACAGCGGGACACAGCCGGGACCCAGCAGTGGACACAGCGGGACACAGCGGGGGACACAGCGGAACACAGCGGGGGACACATGGAGGACTCAGCGGGACAAAGCGGGGACACAGCGGCGACTCACCGGGGGACACAGCGGGGGACAAAGAGGGACACCACAGAACACAGTGGGAAACAGCGGGACACAGCGGGGAAACTGCGGGGACACAGGGGGACAAAGCGTGGGACACATAGGGACACAGCGGGGGAGACAGCGGGACACAGTGGGACACAGCGGGGGACACAGGGGGGACACAGCGGGACCAAGCGGGACACAGCGTCGATACAGCGGGGACACAGCGGGACACAGCGGGGGACACAGCGAGGACACAGCAGAACACAGCGTGGGAAACAGCGAGGACACATTGGGACACAGCGGGGACACAGCGGGACCCAGCGCGGGACACAGCGAGGACACATTGGGACACAGCGGGGATACAGCGGGACTCAGCGGGGGACACAACAGTACACAGCGGGACACAGCGGGACACAGCGGGGGACACAGAGGGGTAAACAGTAGGACA
>NW_012294056.1:0-6076 GCF_000151885.1 Dipodomys ordii | reverse complement strand
CGCTGTGTCCCGTTGTGTTCTTGCTGTGTCCCACTCTGTCCCGGTGTGTCCCACTGTGTCCTGCTGTGTCCGCCTCTGTGTCCCCCACTTTGTCCCACTGTGTCCCCGCTGTGTCCACGCTGGGTCCCGCTGTGTGCCGGCCGTGTCCCCGCTGTGTCCCACTGTGTCCCTGGTGTGTCTTCGCTGTGTAACTGCTATGTCCCTCTGTGTCCCCGCTGTGTCCCACTGTGTCCGGCAGTGTCCCCATATGTCCCCTCTGTTTCCTCGCTGTATCCCCTGCTGTGTCCCACTGTGCCCCCACTGTGTGCCGCTGTGTCCCCGCTGTGTCCCAGCTGTGTCCCGCTTTGTCCCCGTTGTTCCCCGGTTTGTCCCCACTGTCCCCCGCTGTGTCCCTCTCTGTGTACCTCTGTGTCTCGCTCTGTCCTCGCTTTGTTCCTGTGATGTCCCGCTGTGGCCCCGCTGTGGCCCTGCTGTGTTCCACTCTCTCCCGCTGTGTGCAGCTCTGTGTCCCCCGCTGTGTCCATCGCTGTGTCCCCCTGTATCCCGGTTTGTCCCGCATTGTCCCCCGCTGTGTCCCACTGTTTCCCACTGTGCCCCTGCAGTGTCCCTGCTGTATCCCGCTGTGTACCCCGCTGTGTCCCACTGTGTCCCGCTGTGTTCCCCCTTTGTTCCCCTCTGTGTCCTGCTGTGTCCCCTGCTTTCTCTCCGCTGCGTCCCGCTATGTCCCGCTGTGTACCCTGCAGTGTCCTGCTGTGTCCCCCGATGTGTCCCGCTGTGTCCCGCTGTGTCCCCATGTGTCACGCTGTGTCCTCTCTGTGTATCCTTCTGTGTCCCCCTGTGTCCTCGCTGTGTCCCCCGCTGTGTCCCGCTCTTCCCCGCTGTGTCCCCTGCTGTGTCCCGCTGTGTCCCACTGAGTCCCGCTGTGTCCCCTCTGTGTCCCGCTGTGTCCCCGGCTGTGTCCCGCTCTTTCCTGCTGTGTCCCGCTGTGTCCTTGCTTTGTCCCCATTTGTGTCCCGCTGTGTCCTCGCTGGGTCACCCGCTGTGTCCCGCTGTGTCCCCATGTGTCACGCTGTGTCCTCTCTGTGTATCCTTCTGTGTCCCCCTGTGTCCTCGCTGTGTCCCCCACTGTGTCCAGGCTGTGACCCGCTGTGTACCTGCTGTGTCCCCGCTGTGTCCCGCTGTGTCCCCGATGTCCACCGCTGTGTCCCGTTGTATCCCCGCTGTCCGCATGTGTGTCCATGTTGTCCCCCGCTGTGTCCCCGCTGTGTCCCGCTGTGTCCTCGCTGTGTCCCCCACTGTGTCCCACTGTGTCCCCCACTGTGTCCCGCTGTGTCCCGCTGTGTCCCCGCTGTCCGCCGGTGTGTCACCGCTGTCCCCCGCTGTATCCCACGCTGTGTCCCACTGTGTCCTCGCTGTGTCTCACTGTGTCCCTGCTGTGTCTCCGCTGTGTCCCGCTGTGTCCCTGGTATGTCCTCGCTGTGTAACCGCTGAGTCCCTCTGTGTCCCCTCTGTGTCCTGCTGTGTCCACTGCTGTGTCCCCGCTGTGTCCCGCTGTGTCCTCCTTTGTCCCGCTGTGTCATCACTGTGTCCAGCCTTGTCCCCTGCTGTGTCCCTACTGTGTCCCGCTTTGTCCCGCTGTGTCCCGCTGTGTACCCCGAAGTGTCCTGCTGTGTCCCCCGTTGTGTCCCGCTGTGTCCAGCTATGTCCCCACTGTGTCCCGCTGTGTCCCCGCTGTGTCCCCTGCTGTGTCCCGCTTTGTCCCCGGCTGTGTCCCCTGCTGTGTCCCGCTCTTTCCCGCTGTGTCTCGCTGTGTCCTTGCTGTGTCCCCATTTGTGTCCCGCTGTGTCCTCGCTGGGTCACCCGCTGTGTCCCGATGTGTCCCCATGTGTCACGCTGTGTCCTCTCTGTGTATCCCTCTGTGTCCCGCTGTGTCCCGCTTTGTCCCCCACTGTCTCCCGCAGTGACCCCGCTGTGTCCCGCTGTGTCCCACTGTGTCCCGTGGTGTCCCGCTTTGGCCCCGCTGTGTCCCCGGCTGAGTCTCGCTGTGTCCCAACTGTGTCCTCTCTGTGTCCCCCGCTGTGTCCTGCTCTGTTCCCCACTGTGTCTCCCGTTTTGTCCCCGCTGTGCCCCACTGTGTCCCGCTGTGTCCCGCTGTGTCCCCCACTGTGTCCCGTTGTGTCAACAGCTGTGTACCCCGCGGTGTCCCCGCTGTATCGACGCTGTGTCCCGCTGGGTCCTGCTGTGTCTCTCTCTGTGTTCCCCACTGTGTCCCGCTGTGTCCCCCGCTGTGTCACTCGCTGTGTCCCCCGCTGTGTCCCGCTGTGTCCCGCTGTGTCCCCCGCTGTGTCCTTGCTGTGTCCCCGCTGGGTCCCGCTGGGTCCCGCAGTGTCCCCCGCTGAGTCCGTTGTGTCACCGCTGTGTCCTGCCTGTCCCCGCTCTATCGATGCTGTGTCCAGCTGGGTCCCGCTGTGTCCTCTCTTTGTTCCCCGCTGTGTCCCGCTGTGTCCCCCGCTGTGTCTCTCGCTGTGTCCCGCTGTGTCCCCGGCTGTGTCCGGCTGTGTCCCGCTGTGTCCCCCGCTGTGTCCTTGCTGTGTCCCCGCTGTGTACCACTGTGTCCCGCAGTGTCCCCAGCTGTGTCCCGCTGTGTCACCGCTGTGTCCCGCTGTGTCCTCGCTGTGTCCCCCGCTGTGTCCCGCTTTGTCCTTGCTGTGTACCCCGCTGTGTTCCTCTGTGTCCCCGGCTGTGTCCCGCTGTATCCCCTGCTGTGTCCCGCTGTGTCACGCTGTGTCACGCTCTGTCCCATCTGTGTCCCTCTGTGTCCAGCTCTGTCCCTGTTGTGTGTCCACTGTGCCCCGCTGTGTACCCTTCTGTGTCCAGCTGTGTCCCCTCTGTGTCCCACTGTGTCCCTTCTCTGTCCCCCGCTGTCCACCGTTGTTTCCCCCCGCTGTGTCCCGCAGTGTCCCCGCTGTGTCCCGCTGTGTCCTACTGTGTCCCGTGGTGTCCCGCTTTTTCCCCTCTATGTCCCCTGCTGAGTCCCCTCTGTGTCCCCGCTGTGTCCAGCTGTGTCCTCGCTGTGTCCTCCGCTGTCTCCCGCTTTGTCCCACGCTGTGTCTTACTGTGTCCCAATGTGTACCAGCTGTGAACCCCGCTGAATCCCTGCTGTGTCACCAACTGTGTCCAGATAAATCCCCCGCTGTTTCACGCTGTGTCCTGCTGTGTTCCAGTGGTGTCCCGCTTTGTCCCCCGCTGTGTCCCGCTGTGTCCACTGCTGGGTCCCCGCTGGGTCCCGCTGTGTCTCGCTGTTTCACGCTGTGTCCACGCTTTGTCCCATGCTGTGTTCCGCTGTGTCCTCCCTGTGTCCCCCGCTGTGTCCTGCTGTGTCCCCCGCTGTGCCCCGCAGTGTCACGCTGTGTCCCGCTGTGTCCTCGCTGTGTCCCACTGTGTCCCAGCTGTTTCCCCGATGGGTCCTACTGTGTCCCGCTGGGTCCCGCTGGGTCCCAGGCTTTGTCCCGCTGGGTCCCCAGCTTTGTCCCGCTGTGTCCCCGCAGTGTCCCCGCTGTGTCCCGCTGTGTCCCACTGTGTCCTGTGGTGTCCCGATTTGTCCCCCGCTATGTCCCCTGCTGAGTCCCCTCTGTGTCCCGGCTGTGTCCCGCTGTGTCCCCCGCTGTGTCCCGCTGTGTCCCTCGCTGTGTCCTGCTGTGTCCTGCTGTGTCCTGCTGGGTCCCGCTGTGTCCCTGCTGTGTCCCCGCTGTGTCCCGCTGTGTCCCCTGCTGTGTCCCGCTGTGTCCCCGCAGGTTCACCGCTGTTTCACGCTGTGTCCCGCTGTGTTCCGTGTGTCCCGCTTTGTCCCCCGCTGTGGCCTCCCTGAGCCACCTCTGTGTCCCCGATGTGTCCCGCTGTGTCCTCGCTGTGTCCGTCTCTGTCTCCCGCTCTGTCTACTGCTGTGTCTCATGATTTGTCCCCGCTGGGTCCCACTGTGTCCCTCTCTGTCCCCCACTGTGTCCCCCGCTGAGTCCTCTATGTGTCGCCACTGTGTCCCACTGTGTCCTCGCTGTGTCCCCTGCTATCTCCCGCTTTGTCCCACGCTGTGTCCCACTGTGTCCCGCTGTGTCCTCGCTGTGTCCCCTGCTGTGTCCTGCTGTGTTCCCGCTGTGTCCCAAGCTGTGTCCCGCTGTGTCCCAAGCTTTATCCCGCTGTGTCCCACTATGTTCCCGCAGTGTCCCCGCTGTGTCCCCGCTGTGTCCTCGCTGTGTTCCCCGCTGTGTCCCGCTGTGTCCCCCGCTGTGTCTCGCTGTGTCTACTGCTGTGTCCCCACTGTGTCCCGCTGTGTCTCGCTGTGTCCCGCTGTGTCCTCGCTGTTTCCCACACTGTGTTCTGCTGTGTCCTCGCTGTGTCCCCCGCTGTGTCCCGTTGTGTCCCCAGCTCTGTACCCCACTGTGTCCCGCTGTGTCTCCGCTGTATCGACGCTGTGTCCCGCTGGGTCCCGCTGTGTCCTCCCTGTGTTCCCCACTGTGTCCCGCTATGTACCCCTCTGTGTCCCTCGCTGTGACCCGCTGTGTCCCGCTGTATACTGCTGTGTCCCCCGCTGTGTCCCGCTGTGTCCCCGCTGTGTCCCAATGTGTCCACGCTGTGTCCCGCGCTGGGTCCCGCTGGTTCCCCACTGTTTCCCCCGCTGTGTCCCGCTGTGTCCGGCTGTGTCCCCCGCTGTGTCCCCCGCTGTGTCCCCCGCAGTGTCAGCGCTGTGTCCCGCTGTGTCCTCGCTGTGCCTCCGCTGTCTCCTGCTCTGTACCCCGCTGTGTCTCAAGCTTTGTCCCCGCTGTGTCCCACTGTGTCCCGCTGTGTCCCGCTGTGCCCCCACTGTGTCCCATTGTGTTCACAGCTGTGTACCACGCTGTGTAACGCTGTGTCCCCGCTCTATCGACGCTGTGTACCGCTGGGTCCCGCTGTGTCCTCGCTGTGTTCCCCGCTGGTTCCCGCTGGGTCCCCCCTGTGTGCCCAGCTGTGTCCAACTGTGTCCCGCTGTGTCCCCCGCTGTGTCCCCCGCTGTGTCCCTATGTGTCCCACGCTTTGTCCCCCTGTGTCCCGGCAGTTTCCCCGCTGTGTCCCGCTGTTTCCCACTGTGTTCTGTGGTGTCCCGCTTTGTCCCCCGCTGTGTCCCCCGGTGAGTCGCCGCTGTGTCCCCGCTTTGTCCCGCTGAGTCCTCCATGTGTCCCCCGCTGTGTCCCGCTGTGTCCGGCTATGTCCCCCGCTGTGTCCCCCGCTGTGTCCCCGCAGTGTCAGCGCTGTGTCCCGCTGTGTCCTCGCTGTGTCCCCCGCTGTCTCCCGCTGTGTCCCCCGCTGTGTCCCGCTGTGTCCCCCGCTGTGCCCTGCAGTGTCCCGTTCTGTCCCGCTGTGTCCTCGCTGTGTCCCCGCTGTGTCCCCTGCTGTCTCCAGCTCTGTCCCCTGCTGTGTCTCACTCTTTGTCCCCGCTGTGTCCCACTGCGTCCCGCTGTGTCCCGCTGTGCCCCCACTGTGTCCCGTTGTGTCCACAGCTTTGTACCATGCTGTGTAACGCTGTGTCTCCGCTGTATCTACTCTGTGTCCCGCTGGGTGCCGCTGTGTCCTCGCTGTGTTCCCCGCTGTGTCCAGCTGTTTCCCCCACTGTGTCCCCCACTGTGTCCTCGCTGTGTCCCCCACTGTGTCCCGCTGTGTCCCGCTGTGTCCTCGCTATGTCCCGCTCTGTGTCCCGCTGTGTCCCCCGCCGTGTCCCGCTGTGTCCCGCTGTGTCCCACTGCGTCCCCGCTGTGTCCCGCTGTGTCCCGCTTTGTCCCCCACTGTGTCCCGCAGTGACCCCGCTGTGTCCCGCTGTGTCCCACTGTGTCCCGTGGTGTCCCGCTTTTTCCCCCGCTGTGTCCCCGGCTGAGTCTCGCTGTGTCCCCACTGTGTCCTCTCTGTGTCCCCCGCTGTGTCCTGCTCTGTTCCCCACTGTGTCTCCCGTTTTGTCCCTGCTGTGCCCCGCTGTGTCCCGCTGTGTCCCGCTGTGTCCCCCGCTGTGTCCCGCTGTGTCCCCGCAGGTTCACCGCTGTTCACGCTGTGT
>NW_012294055.1:0-6076 GCF_000151885.1 Dipodomys ordii | reverse complement strand
ATCTGAAGAAGCAGAAGCAGAAATAGAAAGAGATGCCGACGAAGATAAGCTGAACGAGAAGCAGGAGAAGCAGAAGAAGCAGAAGCGGGAGAAGCTGAAGAAGAAGAAACTGAAGAAGGAGAAGGAGCAGAACCAGAAGGAGAAGCAGAAGGAGAAGCAGAAAGAGAAGCAGGAAAATCAGAAGAAGCAGAAGCAGGAGAAGTAGAAGGAGAAGAAACAGGAGAAGGACAAGAAGCAGAAAGAGAAGCAGTAGAAGCAGAAGAGGCAGGAAAAGCAGAAGCAGAAGAAAGAGAAGAAGAAGAAGAAGAAGAAGAAGAAGAAGAAGAAGAAGAAGAAGAAGAAGAAGAAGATGAAGATGAAGAAGAAGAAGAAGAAGATGAAGATGAAGAAGAAGAAGAAGAAGAAGAAGGAGAAGAAGAAGAAGAAGAAGAAGAAGAAGAAGAAGATGAAGAAGAAGAAGATGAACTAGAAGAACAAGAAGGAAGAAAAAGAAGACGAAGAAGAAGAAGAAGCAGCAGCAGCATAAGGAGAATCATAAGGAGAAGCATAAGGAGAAGTATAAGGAGAAGCAGTAGAAGCAGAAGATAGCAGAAGCAGGAGAAGCTGAAGCAGAAGAAAAAGAATAAGCAAAAGAAGCAGAAGCAGAAGCAGTGAGAGTAGCAGAAGAAGGAGAAGGAGAAGGAGCAGCAGAAGGAGCAGCAGAAGCAGAAAGAGAAGCAGAAACAGAAGGAGAACAAGAAGGAGAAGCAGGATTATCAGAAGAAGCAGAAAGAGAAGGAGAAGAAGGAGAAGCAGAAGTAGACTCCGAAGAAACAGAAGAAGAAGAAGCAGAAGAAACAGAAGCAAAAGAAACAGAAGAAGGAGAAGAGCAGAAGCAGAAGCAGAAGCAGAAGCAGAAGGAGAAGCAGAAAGAGAAGCAGGAGAACCAGAAGAAGCAGGAGAAGCAGAAGCAGAAGAAACAGGTGAAGCCAAAGAAGCAGAAGCAGAATCTGAAGCAGAAGGAGAAACAGAAGAAGCACAATCTGAAGCAGAATCAGAAGAAACAGAAATAGTAGAATAAGCAGAACAGAAGCACCAGGACAAGCAGAAGAACAAGAAGGAGAAGGCGAAAGAGAAGGGTTAGGAGTAGGAGAAGCAAAAGGATAAGCAGAAGCAGAAAGAGACGCAGAAGGAGAAGCAGCACGAGAAGTAGGAGAAGCAGGAGAAGCAGAAGCAAGAGAAGCAGAAGAAACAGAAGACGCAGAAGCAGAATGAGAAGCAGAAGGAGAAATTGAAGGAGAAGGAGAAGGAGAAGCAGAAGGAGAAGCTGAAGAAGGAGAAGGAGAAGCAGAAAGAGAAGCAGAAAGAGAAGCACAACGAGAAGCAGGAGAAGCAGAAGCAGGAGAAGCAGAAGCAGGAGAAGCAGAAGCAGAAGAAACATAAGAAGGAGAAGAAGCAGAAGCAGAAGGAGAAGCAGAAACAGAAGGAAAAGCAGAAATAGAAGCAGGAGCAGCAGTAGAAGCAGCAGCAGGAGAAGCAGAAGCAGGAGAAGCAGAAGCAGAAGAAACATAAGAAGGAGAAGAAGCAGAAGCAGAAGGAGAAGCAGAAACAGAAGGAAAAGCAGAAATAGAAGCAGGAGCAGCAGTAGAAGCAGCAGCAGGAGAAGCAGAAGCAGAAGAAGCCGAAGAAGCAGAAGCAGAACCTGAAGCATAAGGAGATACAGGAGAAGCAGAAGAAGCAGAATCTGGAGAAGCAGAAGGAGAAGCAGAAGCAGAAAGAGAAGCAAAAGCAGAAGGAGAAGCAGAAAGAGAAGCAGAAGAAACAGAAGAAGCAGAGGCAGTAGCAGAAGAAGCAGAAGATGCAGAAGCAGAAGGAGAAGCAGAAGCAGTAGTAGAAGCAGAAGAAGGAGAAGCATAAAGAGAAACAGAAGGAGAAGCAGGAGAAGCAGAAGCAGAAAGAGAAACAGAAGGAGAAGCAGGAGAAGCAGAAGCAGGAGAAGCAGAATCAGAAGAAATAAAAGAAGGAGAAGAAGCAGAAGCAGAAAGAGAAGCAGAAACAGAAGGAGAAGCAGAAAAAGAAGCAGAAGAAGCCGAAGAAACAAAAGCAGAACCTAAAGCAGAAGGAGAAGCAGGAGAAGCAGAAGAAGCAGAATCTGGAGAAGAAGAAGGAGAAGCTGAAGGAGAAGCAGAAGCAGAAAGAGAAGCAAAAGCAGAAGGAGAAGCAGAAGAAACAGAAGAAGAAGAATCAGTAGCAGAAGAAGCTGAAGATGCAGAAGCAGAAAGAGAAGCAGAAGGAATAGCAGAAGAACGAGAAGGAGAAATAGAAGGAGAAGCAGAAGGAGAAGCAGGAAAAGCAGAAGAAACAGAAGCAGACGGAGAAGCAGAAGAAGGAGAAGGAGAAGCCGGAGCAGAAGAAGAAGCAGAAGGAAAAGCACAAGCAGAAGGAGATGCAGAAGGAGAAGCAGGAAATGCAGAAGACGCAGAAGCAGAAGGAGAAGAAGAAGGAGAAGAAGCAGAATCAGAAGAAGCAGAAGCAGAAATAGAAAGAGAAGCGGACGAAGAGAAGCTGAACGAGAAGCAGGAGAAGCAGAAGAAGCACAAGCGGGAGAAGCAGAAGAAGAAGAAACAGAAGAAGGAGAAGGAGCAGAACCAGAAGGAGAAGCAGAAAGAGAAGCAGGAAAAGCAGAAGAAGCAGAAGCAGGAGAAGCAGAAGGAGAAGAAACAGGAGAAGGACAAGAAGCAGAAAGAGAAGCAGTAGAAGCAGAAGAGGCAGGAAAAGCAGAAGCAGAAGAAAGAGAAGAAGAAGAAGACGAAGAAGAAGAAGAAAAGCAGCAGCATAAGGAGAAACATAAGGAGAAACATAAGGAGAAGTATAAGGAGAAGCAGTAGAAGGAGAAGAAGCAGAAGCAGGAGAAGCTGAAGCAGAAGAAAAAGAATAAGCATAAGAAGCAGAAGCAGTGAGAGAAGCAGAAGAAGGAGAAGGAGAAGGAGCAGCAGAAGGAGAAGCAGAAGCAGAAAGAGAAGCAGAAACAGAAGGAGAACAAGAAGGAGAAGCAGGAGAATCAGAAGAAGCAGAAAGAGAAGGAGAAGAAGGAGAAGCAGAAGTAGAATCCGAAGAAACAGAAGAAGAAGAAGCAGAAGAAACAGAAGCAAAAGAAACAGAAGAAGGAGAAGAGCAGAAGCAGAAGCAGAAGGAGAAGCAGAAGCAGAAGGAGAAGCAGAAAGAGAAGCAGGAGAAGCAGAAGAAGCAGGAGAAGCAGAAGCAGAAGAAACAGGAGAAGCCGAAGAAGCAGAAGCAGAATCTGAAGCAGAAGGAGAAACAGAAGAAGCACAATCTGAAGCAGAAGCAGAAGAAACAGAAATAGTAGAATAAGCAGAAGCAGAAACACCAGGACAAGCAGAAGAACAAGAAGGAGAAGGCGAAAGAGAAGGATTAGGAGTAGGAGAAGCAAAAGGATAAGCAGAAGCAGAAAGAGACGCAGAAGGAGAAGCAGCACGAGAAGTAGGAGAAGCAGGAGAAGCAGAAGCAAGAGAAGCGGAAGAAACAGAAGACGCAGAAGCAGAATGAGAAGCAGAAGGAGAAATTGAAGCAGAAGGAGAAGGAGAAGCAGAAGGAGAAGCTGAAGAAGGAGAAGGAGAAGCAGAAAGAGAAGCAGAAAGAGAAGCACAACGAGAAGCAGGAGAAGCAGAAGCAGGAGAAGCAGAAGCAGAAGAAACATAAGAAGGAGAAGAAGCAGAAGCAGAAACAGAAGGAAAAGCAGAAATAGAAGCAGGAGCAGCAGAAGAAGCAGCAGCAGGAGAAGCAGAAGCAGAAGGAGCCGAAGAAGCAGAAGCAGAACCTGAAGCATAAGGAGATACAGGAGAAGCAGAAGAAGCAGAATCTGGAGAAGCAGAAGGAGAAGCAGAAGCAGAAAGAGAAGCAAAAGCAGAAGGAGAAGCAAAAGGAGAAGCAGAAGAAACGGAAGAAGTAGAGGCAGTAGCAGAAGATGTAGAAGCAGAAGGAAAAGCAGAAGAATGAGAAGGAGAAGGAGAAGGAAAAACATAAGGAGAAGCAGAAAGAGAAGCAGAAGGAGCAGGAGAAGGAAAAGCAGCAGGAGAAGCAGATAGAGCAGCATAAGGAGAAGCAGGAGATGCAGAAACAGGAGAAGCATAAGCAGAACAAACAGGAGAAGGACAAGAAGCAGAAGCAGAAGGAGAAGCAGAAACAGAAGGAGAAGCAGAAAGAGAAGGAGGGAAAGCAGAAGAAGCTGAAGCAGGAGAAGCAGAAGCATAAGAATCCGAAGAAGCAGAAGCAGAACCTGAAGCAGAAGGAGAAGCAGGAGAAGCAGAAGAAGCAGAATCTGGAGAAGCAGAATGAGAAGCAAAAGGAGAAGCAGAAAGAGAAGCAGGTAAAGCAGAATAAGAAGAAGCAGAAGGAGAATCAGAAGGAGAAGCAGAAGAAGGAGAAGCAGAAGCAGAAGAAGATGCAGAAGGAGAAGCAGGAGAAGCAGAAGAAGCAGAAGGAGAAGCAGGAAAAGCAGAAGAAGCCCAAGCAAAAGGAGAAGCAAAAGAAGGAGAAGGAGAAGCAGAGGCAGAAGAAGAAGCATAAGGACAAGCACAAGCAGAAGGAGATGCAGAAGGAGAAGCAGGAGAAGCAGAAAAAGCAGAAGCTGAAGGAGAAGCAGAAGAAGGAGAAGGGGAAGGAGGAGAAGCAGAAGGACAAGCAGAAGCGGAATGAGAAGCAGAAAGAGAAGCAGGAGAAGTACAAGATGCAGAAGCAGGAGAAGCCGAAAGAGAAGAAGCAGAAGAAGCAGAAACAGAAGTAGAAGCAGAAGCAGAAGCAGAAGGAGAAGCAGCAGAAGTAGAACCAGAAATTCAGGCAGGAGAAACAGAAGAAGCAGAAGCAGAAAGAGAAGCAAAAAGAGAAGCAGAAAGAGAAGTAGAAGAAGCAGCAAAAGGAGAAGCAGCAGAAGAAGCAGAAAAACAAGCAGGAGATGCAGAAGCAGAAAGAGAAGTAGAAGCAGAAGAAGCAGAAGTAGAAGAAGAAGATGAAGAAGAAGAAGAAGAAGAAGAAGAAGAAGAAGAAGAAGAAGAAGAAGAAGAAGAAGAAGAAGAAGAAGCATAAGAAGAAGCATAAGAAGCAGAAGCAGGAGAAGCTGAACCAGAAGAAAAAGAAGAAGCATAAGAAGCAGAAGCAGAGGGAAAAACAGAAGAAGGAGAAGGAGCAGCAGAAGGTGAAGCAGAAGGAGATGCAGAAGCAGAATGAGAAGCAGAAACAGAAGGAGAAGAAGAAGGAGAAGTTGGAGAATCAGAAGAAGCAGAAGCAGAAGCAGAAAGAGAAGGAGAAGAAGGAGTAGGAGAAGCACAAGGAGAAGAAGGAGAAGCAGAAGAAGCAGAAGCAGGAGAAGCAGTAGAAGAAGAAACAGAAGAAGCCCAAGAAGCAGAAGGAGAACCTGAAGCAGAAGGAGAAGCAGAAGCAGCAGAAGCTGGAAAAGCAGAAGCAGAAGAAACAGAACAAGGAGAAGAAGCAGAAGCAGAACGAGAAGCAGAAGAAGAAGAAGGAGAAAGAGAAGGATTAGGAGTAGGAGGAGCAGAAGGAGAATCAGAAGCAGAAAGAGAAGCAGAAGGAGAAGCAGAAGGAGAAACAGAAGAAGCAGAAGTAGGAGAAGCAGAAGCAGAATGAGAATGAGAAGCACAAGAAGGAGAAATTGAAGGAGAAGGAGAATGAGACGGAGAAGCAGAAGGAGAAGTAGGAGAAGCAGAAGAAGAAGCAGGAGAAGCAGAAGCAGAAGAAACAGAAGAAGGAGAAGAGCAGAAGCAGAAGCAGACGGAGAAACAGAAGCAAAAGGAGAAGCAGAAGAAGCAGAAGCTGAAGCAGAAGAAGAAGAAACAGAAAAAGCAGAAGAAGCAGAAGAAGAAGCAGCAGGAGAAGCAGAAGAAGAAGAAGGAGAAGGAGAAAGAGAAGGATTAGGAGTAGGAGAAACAGAAGGATAAGCAGAAGCAGAAAGAGAAGGAGAATGAGAAGGAGAAGCAGGAGAAGTAGAAGAAGCAGGAGATGTAGAAGAAGTAGAAACAGGAGAAGCAGATGAGAATGAAAAGCAGAGATGAGAAATTGAAAC
>NW_012294054.1:0-6078 GCF_000151885.1 Dipodomys ordii | reverse complement strand
GTGTTCCCGCTGTTTCCCCGCTGGGTCCTGCTGTGTCCCGCTGGGTCCCGCTGGGTCCCCCGCTTTGTCCCGCTGTGTCCCCGCAGTGTCCCCGCTGTGTCCCGCTGTGTCCCACTGTGTCCTGTGGTGTCCCGCTTTGTCCCCCGCTATGTCCCCTGCTGAGTCCCCTCTGTGTCCCCGCTGTGTCCGGCTGTATCCCCCGCTGTGTCCTGCTGTGTCCCCCGCTGTGTCCTGCTGTGTCCCGCTGTGTCCTCCTGGGTCCCGCAGGGTCCCCACTGTGTCCCCGCTGTGTCCCGCTGTGTCCCCCGCTGTGTCCCGCTGTGTCCCCGCTGGTTCACCGCTGTTTCACGCTGTGTCCCGCTGTGTTCCGTGGTGTCCCGCTTTGTCCCCCGCTGTGGCCCCCCTGAGCCACCTCTGTGTCCCCGCTGTGTCCCGCTGTGTCCTCGCTGTGTCCGCCTCTGTCTCCCGCTCTGTCCACCGCTGTGTCTCACGCTTTGTCCCCGCTGGGTCCCGCTGTGTCCCGCTCTGTCCCCCACTGTGTCCCCCAATGAGTCCTCTATGTGTCGCCAATGTGTCCCGCTGTGTCCTCGCTGTGTCCCCTGCTATCTCCCGCTTTGTCCCACGCTGTATCCCGCTGTGTCCCGCTGTGTCCTCGCTGTGTCCCCGGCTGTGTCCTGCTGTGTTCCCGCTGTGTTCCAAGCTGTGTCCCGCTGTGTCCCGCTGTGTGCCCCGCTGTGTCCTGCTGGGTGCCGCTTTGTCCCTGCTGTGTCCCCGCTGTGTCCTCGCTGTGTCCCGCTGTGTCTACTGCTGTGTCCCCACTGTGTCCTGCTGTGTCTCGCTGTGTCCCGCTGTGTCCTCGCTGTTTCCCACGCTGTGTTCTGCTGTGTCCCGCTGTGTCCCGCTGGGTCCCCCGCTGTGTCCCGTTGTGTACCCAGCTGTGTACCCCGCTGTGTCCCGCTGTGTCCCCGCTGTATCGACGCTGTGTCCCGCTTGGTCCCGCTGTGTCCTCGCTGTGTTCCCCGCTGTGTCCCGCTGTTTACCCCTCTGTGTCGCCCGCTGTGTCCCGCTGTGTCCCGCTGTGCACTGCTGTGTCCCCCGCTGAGTCCCGCTGTGTCCCCGCTGTGTCCCAATATGTCCTCGCTGTGTCCCGCGCTGGGTCCCGCTGGGTTCCCCCTGTGTCCCCCGCTGTGTCCCGCTGTGTCCGGCTGTGTCCCCGACTGTGTCCCCCGCTGTGTCCCCCGCAGTGTAAGCGCTGTGTCCCGCTGTGTCCTCGCTGTGTCCCCTGCTGTCTCCTGCTCTGTACCCCGCTGTGTCTCAAGCTTTGTCCCAGCTGTGCCCCACTGTGTCCCGCTGTGTCCCGCTCTGCCCACACTGTGTCCCGTTATGTTTTCACAGCTGTGTACCACGCTGTGTAACGCTGTGTCCCCGCTGTATCGACGCCATGTACCGCTGGGTCCCGCTTTGTCCTCGCTGTGTTCCCCGCTGTGTCCCGCTGTGTCCCCCACTGTGTCCCCCGCTGTGTCCCTATGTGTCCCACGCTTTGTCCCCCTGTGTCCCCGCAGTTTCCCCACTGTGTCCCGCTGTTTCCCACTGTGTTCTGTGGTGTCCCGCTTTGTCCCCTGCTGTGTCCCCTGGTGAGTCGCCACTGTGTCCCCGCTTTGTCCCGCTGAGTCCTCCATGTGTCCCCCTCTGTGTCCCGCTGTGTCCCCCGCTGTGTCCCGCTGTGTCCACTGCTGGGACCCGGCTGTGTCCCGCTGTGTCCCGCTGTGTCCCGCTGTGTCCTCACTGTGTCCCACTCTGTGTTCCGCTGTGTCCTTGTTGTGTCCCCCGCTGTGTCCCGCTGTGTCCCCCGCTGTGCCCTGCAGTGTCCCGCTCTGTCCCGCTGTGTCCTCGCTGTGTCCCGCTGTGTCCCGCTGTGTCCCCCACAGTTTCCCCTGCTGTGTCCGGCTGTGTCCCCCACTGTGTCCCACTCTGTCCCCCTCTGTGTCCCGCTGTGTCCACCGCTGTGTCCCACTGTGTCCCCGCAGTGTCACTGCTGTTTCCTGCTGTGTCCCGCTGTGTTCCGTGGTGTCCCTCTTTGTCTCCCGCTGTGTCCCCCGCTGTGTCCCGCTGTGTCTGACTGTGTCCCGCTCTGTCCCCGCTGTGTCCCGCTGTGTCCCAGTGCGTCCCGCTGTGTCCCGCTGTGCCCCCACTGTGTCCCGTTGTGTCCACAGCTTTGTACCATGCTGTGTAACGCTGTGTCTCCGCTGTATCGACGCTGTGTCCCGCTGGGTCCCGATGTGTCCTCGCTGTGTTCCCTGCTGTGTCCAGCTGTTTCCCCCACTGTGTCCCCCACTGTGTCCTCGCTGTGTCCCCCGCTGTGTCCCTCTGTGTCCCGCTGTGTCCTCGCTGTGTCCCCCTCTGTGTCCCGCTGTGTCCCCCGCCGTGTCCAGCTGTATCACGCTGTGTCCCGCTGTGTCCCGCTTTGTCCCACACTGTGCCCCGCAGTGACCCCACTGTGTCCCGCTGTGTCCCACTGTGTCCCGTGGTGTCCCGCTTTGTCCCCCGCTTTGTCCCCGGCTGGGTCTCGCTGTGTCCCCACTGTGTCCTCTCTGTGTCCCCCTCTGTGTCTTGCTCTGTTCCCCACTGTGTCTCCCGTTTTGTCCCTGCTGTGCCCCGCTGTGTCCCGCTGTGTCCCGATGTGTCCCCCACTGTGTCCCGTTGTGTCAACAGCTGTGTACCCCGCTGTGTCCCTGCTGTATCGACGCTGTGTCTCGCTGAGTCCTGCTGTGTCTCTCTCTTTGTTCCCCATTGTGTCCCGCTGTGTCCCCCGCTGTGTCACTCGCTGTGTCCCCCGCTGTGTCCCGCTGTGTCCCGCTGTGTCCCCCGCTGTGTCCTTGCTGTGTCCCCGCTGGGTCCCGCTGGGTCCCGCAGTGTCCCCCGCTGAGTCCCGTTGTGTCACCGCTGTGTCCCGCTGTGTCCCCGCTCTATCGATGCTGTGTCCCGCTGGGTCCCGCTGTGTCCTCTCTTTGTTCCCCTCTGTGTTCCGCTGTGTCCCCCGCTGTGTCTCTTGCTGTGTCCCGCTGTGTCCCCGGCTGTGTCCGGCTGTGTCCCGCTATGTCCCCCGCTGTGTCCTTGCTGTGTCCCCGCTGTGTCCCGCTGTGTCCCGCAGTGTCCCCAGCTGTGTCCCGCTGTGTCACCGCTGTGTCCCGCTGTGTCCTCGCTGTGTCCCCCGCTGTGTCCCGTTTTGTCCTTGCTGTGTACCCCGCTGTGTTCCTCTGTGTCCCCCGCTGTGTCCCGCTGTGTCCCCTGCTGTGGCCCCACTGTGTCACGCTGTGTTTCGCTGTGTCCGGCTGTGTCCTCGCTCTGTCTCCCTCAGTGTCCAGCTGTGTCCTCCCTGTGTCCCCCGCTGTGTCCCGCTGTGTCCCGCTCTGTCCCATCTGTGTCCCTCTGTGTCCAGCTCTGTCCCCGTTGTGTGTCCGCTGTGCCCCGCTGTGTACCCTTCTGTGTCCAGCTGTGTCCCCTCTGTGTCCCGCTTTGTCCCTTCTCTGTCCCCCTCTGTCCACGGCTGTGTCCCCCGGCTGTGTCCCGCAGTGTCCCCGCTGTGTCCCGCTGTGTCCTACTGTGTCCCGTGGTGTCCCGCTTTTTCCCCGCTATGTCCCCTGCTGAGTCCCCTCTGTGTCCCCGCTGTGTCCAGCTGTGTCCTCGCTGTGTCCCCTGCTGTCTCCCACTTTGTCCCACGCTGTGTCCCGCTGTGTCCTCGCTGTGTCCCCCGCTGTGTCCTGCTGTGTTCCCGCTGTGTCCCAAGCTTTATCCCGCTGTGTCCCGCTGTGTGCCCCGCTGTGTCCCACTATGTTCCCGCAGTGTCCCCGCTGTGTCCCCGCTGTGTCCTCGCTGTGTTCCCCGCTGTGTCCCGCTGTGTCCCCCGCTGTGTCTCGCTGTGTCTACTGCTGTGTCCCCACGGTGTCCCGCTGTGTCTCGCTGTGTCCCGCTGTGTCCTCGCTGTTTCCCACGCTGTGTTCTGCTGTGTCCTCGCTGTGTCCCCCGCTGTGTCCCGCTGTGTCCTCGCTGTGTCCCCCTCTGTGTCCTGCTGTGTCCCCCGCCGTGTCCGGCTGTGTCCCGCTGTGTCCCGCTTTGTCCCCCACTGTGTCCCGCTGTGTCCCCGCAGTGACCCCGCTGTGTCCCGCTGTGTCCCACTGTGTCCCGTGGTGTCCCGCTTTTTCCCCCGCTGTGTCCCCGGCTGAGTCTCGCTGTGTCCCCACTGTGTCCTCTCTGTGTCCCCCGCTGTGTCCTGCTCTGTTCCCCACTGTGTCTCCCGTTTTGTCCCTGCTGTGCCCCGCTGTGTCCCGCTGTGTCCGGCTGTGTCCCCCACTGTGTCCCGTTGTGTCATCAGCTGTGTACCCCGCTGTGTCCCGCTGTGCTCCCGCTGTATCGACACTTTGTCCCGCTGGGTCCTGCTGTGATCTCTCTGTGTTCCCCACTGTGTCCCGCTGTGTCCCCCGCTGTGTCCCGCAGTATCCCCCGCTGATTCCCCATGTGTCACCGCTGTGTCCCTCTGTGTCCCCGCTCTATCGACGCTGTGTCCCGCTGGGTCCCGCTCTGTCCTCTCTTTGTTCTCCGCTGTGTCCTGCTGTGTCCCCCGCTGTGTCTCCCGCTGTGTCCCTCTGTGTCCCCGGCTGTGTCCGGCTGTGTCTTGCTGTGTCCCCCGCTGTGTCCTTGCTGTGTCCCCGCTGTATCCCGATGTGTCCCGCAGTGTCCCCAGCTGAGTCCCGCTGTGTCACCGCTTTGTCCCGCTGTGTCCTCGCTGTGTCCCCCACTGTGTCACGCTTTGTCCCTGCTGTGTCCCCCGCTGTGTCCCGCTTTGTCCCCGCTGTGTCCCGCTGTGTCCTCGCTGTGTCCCTCGCTGTGTCCTGCTGTGTCCCTGCAGGTTCACCGCTGTTTCACGCTGTGTCCTGCTTTGTCTCGCTGTGTCCCGCTGTGTCCTCACTTTGTCCCATGCTGTGTTCCTCTGTGTCCTCCCAGTGTCCCCCGCTGTGTCCCGCTGTGTCCCCCGCTGTGCTCCGCAGTGTCCCGCTGTGTCCCGCTGTGTCCTTGCTGTGTCCCACTGTGTCCCCGCTGTTTCCCCTCTGGGTCCTGCTGTGTCCCGCTGTGTCCCGCTGTGTCCCCAGCTGTGTATCCCGCTGTGTCCTCGCAGTGTTCCCCGCTGTGTCCCGCTGTTTACCCCTCTGTGTCCCCCGCTGTGTCCCGCTGTGTCCCGCTGTGTAGTGATGTGTCCCCCGCTGAGTCCCGCTGTGTCCCCGCTGTGTCCCAATGTGTCCGCGCTGTGTCCCCTGCTGTGTGCCGCTGTGTCCCCCCTGTTTACCCCGCTGTGTCCCGCTGTGTCCCGCTGTGTTTCCTGCTGTGTCCTCTGCTCTGTCCCACTGTGTCCCCCTCTGTGTCCTGCTGTGTCCCGCTGTGTCCACACTGTGTTCCCCGTGTGTCCCGCTGTGTACCCCGCTGTGACCCGCTGTGTCGCGCTTGTCCCGCTCTTTCTCCGCTGTGTCCCCGCTGTGTGCCCAGTGTGTCCCGCTGTGTACCCTGCTGTGTCTAGCTGTGTCACTGCTGTGTCCCGCTGTGTACTGCTGTGTCCCCCGCTGAGTCCCGCTGTGTCCCCGCTGTGTCCCAATGTGTCCTCGCTGTATCCCCCCCTGTGTCCCGCTGTGTCCCCCTGTGTCCCCCGCTGTGTCCAGCTGAGTCCCTCTGTGTCCCCTGCTGTGTCCCCCGCTCTGTCCCACTGTGTCCCCCTCTGTGTCCCGCTGTGTCCCGCTGTGTACTGCAGTGTCCCCCGCTGAGTCCAGCTGTGTCCCCGCTGTGTCCCAATGTGTCTTCCCTGTGTCCCCCGCTGTGTCCCCCTCTGTCCCCCGCTGTGTCCCGCTGTGTCAACTGCTGTGTCCACATTGTGTCCCGCTGTTTCCCCCGCTGTGTCCCGCTGTGTCCTCACTGTGTCCCGCTGTGTCCTCGCTGTGTCCACCGTGTGTCCCACTGTGTGCCCCGCTGTGTCCCCCGTGAGTCCCGCTAAAGTACCCCGCTGTGTCCCGCTGTGTCACGCTTTGTCCCGCT
>NW_012294053.1:0-6080 GCF_000151885.1 Dipodomys ordii | reverse complement strand
ATCATGATCAAATGCTTCTTCTTCACATAATGCCCTGGGTGTTTGCTCAACCAATGAAAAGAGCCAGAACAGCATGTACACAAGTTATGAAGCAATCCATACAAAACCCAAGGGAGGAAGTATAGGAGGAGCCCTGTACTATAAAATCCACCTTCGGAGAAGGCTCCATTACAGGACTCTTTAGACTCCATTGAACTTTTCTTTTGTAGCTTTCCATTCACTTTCAAATAAACATGTTGGATCTGCTTTAAACACTTTCCTAACTTTTAATCCTTTAGTGACTGGAGAAAACATTGTATTTTGACTTGATTTTCACCGCTATATCTCACGCTTTGTCCCCACTGTGTCCCACTGTGTCCCGCTGTGTCCCGCTGTGTCCCCCACTGTGTCCTTTGTGTACCCAGCTGTGTACCCCGCTGTGTCCCGCAGTGTCCCTGCTGTATCGACGCTGTGTCCTGCTGGGTCCCGCTGTGTCCTCGCTGTGTTCCCCGCTGTGTCCCGCTGTGTACCCTTCAGTGCCCCCTATGTTTCCCGCTGTGTCCCCCGCTGTGTCCCCCTGTGTCCCTCGCTGTTTCCCTGCTGTGTCCCCGCTGTGTCCTGCTGTATACTGCTGTGTTCCACGCTGAGTCCCGCTGTGTCCCCGCTGTGTCCCGCTGGTACTCCCTGTGTCCCCCGCTGTGTCCCAGTGTGTCCCGCTGTGTCCCCCGCTGTGTCCCGCTGTGTCCACTTCTGTGTCTCCGCTGTGTCCCACTTTTTCTCCCGCTGTTTCCCGCTGTGTCCTCGCTGTGTCCCCCGCTGTGTCCCGTTGTGTCCTTGATGTGTCCCACACTGTGTACCGCTGTGTCCCCCGCTGTGTCCTGCTGAGTCCCGCTGTGTACCGCTGTGTCCCTCCTGTGACCCTCAGTGTCCCGGTGTGTCCCCCCCTGTGGACCCGCTGTGTCCCGCTGTGTATACCCCGCTGTGTCCAGCTTTATTCCCGCTGTGTCTCGCTGTGTCCCACGCTCTGTCCCCCACTGTGTTCCGCTGCGTCCCCCGCTGTGTCCCGCTGTGTCCTCGCTGTGTCCCCCGCTGTGTCCCGCTGTGTTCCCGCTGTATCGACACTGTGTCCCGCTGGGTCCTGCTGTGTCCTCGCTGTGTTCCCCGTTGTGTCCCGCTCTGTCCCCAGCTGTGTCCCCCCGCTTTGTCCTGCTGTGTCCCCCGCTGTGTCCTATTGTGTCCCGCTGAGTCCCCCGCTGTGTCGCTGCTGTTTCCCGGCTGTGTCCCCGCTGTGTCCCGCTGTGTCCCGCTGTGCCCCCTGTGTCCCGCTGTGACCCTGCTGAATCCCCCTGTGTCCCCGCTGTGTCCTGCTGTGTCGTTGCTCTGTCCCCCGCTGTGTCCCGCTGTGTCCCCCGCTGTGTCCCGCTGTGTCCCTGCTGTGTCCCGCTCTGTCCCCTCTATGTCCCATGCTGTCCCCTCTGTGTCCCCCGCTGTGCCCCGCTGTGTCCCGCTGTGTCCTCCACTGTGTCCCTTTGTGTCCCCAGCTGTGTACTCCGCTCTGTCCCGCTGTGTCCCCGCTGTATCGACGCTGTGTCTCGCTGGGTCCCGCTGTGTCCCCACTGTGTCCCCGCTGTGTCCCCGCTGTGTCCAGCTGTTTCCCCCGCTGTGTCCCGCTGTGTTCCGTGGTTTCCCGCTATGTCCCCCGCTGTGTCCCCCGCTGTGTCCCCCGTGTCCTCCCTGTGTCCCCCCCTGTGTCCCGCTGTGTATTCCGCTGTGTCCCGCTATGTTCCCGCAGTGTCCCCGCTGTGTCCCGCTGTGTCCCACTGTGACCCGTGGTGTCCCAGTTTGTCCCCAGCTGTGTCCCCCGGTGAGTCCCTGATGTGTCCCCGCTGTGTCTTGCTCTGTCCTCCCTGTGTCCCCCGCTGTGTCCCTCTGTGCCCCCCACTGGGTCCAGCTGTGTCTACTGCTGTGTCCCCGCTGTGTCCCGCTGTGTCCCGCTGTGTCCTCACTGTGTCCCACGCTGTGTTCCGCTGTGTCCTCGCTGTGTCCCCCGATGTGTCCCGTTGGGTCCTCAGCTGTGTACCCTGCTGTGTCCCGCTGTGTCCCCGCTGAATCGACGCTGTGTCCCGCTGGGTCCCGCTGTGTCCTCGCTGTGTTCCCCGCTGTGTACTGCTGTGTACCACTCTGTGTCCCCCTCTGTGTCCCGCTGTGTCCCACACTGTGTCCCGCTGTGTCCGTTGTATCCCCCGCTGTGTCCCCGCTGTGTCCTGCTATGTACTGCTGTGGCCCCGCTGAGTCCCGCTGTGTCCCCGCTGTGTCCCGCTGTGTCCCCGCTGTATCGACGCTGTGTCCCGCTGGGTCCCGTTGTGTCCTTGCTATGTTCCCCGCTGTGTCCCGATCTGTACCCCTCATTGTGTCCCCCTATGTGTCCCGCTGTGTCCCCCACTGTGTCCCGCTGTGTCCCGCTGTGTCCCACGCTGTGTCCCTGCTGTGTCCCCGCTGTGTCCTGCTGTGTACTGCTGTGTCCCCCGCTGAGTCCCGCTGTGTCCCCGCTGTGTCCCACTGTGTCCCCGCTGTGTCCCTCTGTGTCCCCGCTGTGTCCCCCGCTGTCTCCCACTGTGTCCCGCTGTGTTCCCCGCTGTGTCCCCCGCTGTGTTCCGCTGTGTCCCCCGCTGTGTCCCGCTGTGTCCACTGCTGTGTCCCCACTGTGTCCCACTTTTTCCCTCGCTGTGTCCCGCTGTGTCCGGCTGTGTCCTCACTGTGTCCCAACTGTGTCCTCGCTGTGTCCTTGCTGTGTCCCTCTGTGTCCCACTGTGTCCCAAAGTGTCCCCAGCTGTGTCCCGCTGTGTCACCGCTGTGTCCCGCTGTGTCCTCGCTGTGTTCCCCGCTGTGTCCTTCTTTGTCCCTGCTGTGTGCCCCTCTGTGTCCCGCTGTGTCCCCCACTGTGTCCCGCTGTGTCCCCTGCTGTGTCCCCACTGTGTAACGCTTTGTTTCGCTGTGTCCGGCTGTGTCCTTGCTCTGTCTCCTTCAGTGTCCACCTGTGTCACGCTCTGTCCCCTCTGTGTCCCTCTGTGTCCAGCTCTGTCCCCGCTGTGTGTCCGCTGTGTCCCGCTGTGTACCATTCTGTGTCCAGCTGTGTCCCCTATGTGTCCCGCTGTGTCCCTTCTCTGTCCCCCGCTGTCCACCGCTGTGTCCCCTGGCTGTGTCCCGCAGTGTCCCCGCTGTGTCCCGCTGTGTCCTACTGTGTCCCATGGTGTCCCGCTTTTTTCCATCTATGTCCCCTGCTGAGTCCCCTCTGTGTCCCCGCTGTGTCCAGCTGTGTCCTCGCTGTGTCCTCTGCTGTCTCCCGCTTTGTCCCACGCTGTGTCCTACTGTGTCCCACTGTGTCCCTGCTGTGTCCCCCGCTGTGTCCCGCTGTGTCCGGCTGTGTCCCCCGCTGTGACCTGCTGTGTCCCGCTGTGTCCCCGCTGTGTCCCGCTGTGTCCCGCTGTGTCCCCAGATGTGTCCCGCTTGGTCCCGCTGTGTCCCCCGCTGTGTCCCGCTGTGTCCCCGCAGGTTCACCGCTGTTTCACGCTGTGTCCTGCTGTGTTCCGTGGTGTCCCGCTTTGTCCCCCGCTGTGTCCCGCTGTGTCCACTGCTGGGTCCCCGCTGGGTCCCGCTGTGTCTCGCTGTGTCCCGCTGTGTCCTCGCTTTGTCCCAAGCTGTGTTAAGCTGTGTCCTCCCTGTGTCCCCTGCTGTGTCCCGCTGTATCCCCCGCTGTGCCCCGCAGTGTCCCGCTGTGTCCCGCTGTGTCCCGCTGGGTCCCCCGCTGTGTCCCGCTGTGTCCCCAGCTGTGCCCCGCAGTGTCCAGCTGTGTCGCGCTCTGTCCCCCACTGTGTCCCCCGCTGAGTCCTCTATGTGTCGCCGCTGTGTCCCGCTGTGTCCTCGCTGTGTCCCCTGCTGTCTCCCGCTTTGTCCCACGCTGTGTCCCGCTTTGTCCTCGCTGTGTCCCCCGCTGTGTCCTGCTGTGTTGCTGTGTTCCCGCTGTGTCCCACGCTGTGTCCCTCTGTGTGCCCCGTGTGCCCCGCTGTGTCCCACTATGTTCCCGTAGTGTCCCCGCTGTGTCCTCGCTGTGTTCCCCGCTGTGTCCCGCTGTGTCCCCCGCTGTGTCTCGCTGTGTGTGTACTGCTGTGTCCCCACTGTGTCCCGCTGTGTCTCGCTGTGTCCCGCTGTGTCCTCGCTGTTTCCCACACTGTGTTCTGCTGTGTCCTCGCTGTGTCCCCCGCTGTGTCCCGCTGTGTCCCACTGTGTCCTCGCTGTGTCCCCCTCTGTGTCCCGCTGTGTCCCCCGCCATGTCCGGCTGTGTCCCGCTGTGTCCCGCTATGTCCCGCTTTGTCCCCCACTGTGTCCCGCTGTGTCCCCGCAGTGACCCCGCTGTGTCCCGCTGTGTCCCACTGTGTCCCGTGGTGTCCCGCTTTTTCCCCCGCTGTGTCCCCGGCTGAGTCTCGCTGTGTCCCCACTGTGTCCTCTCTGTGTCCCCCGCTGTGTCCTGCTCTGTTCCCCACTGAGTCTCCCGTTTTGTCCCCGCTGTGCCCCGCTGTGTCCCGCTGTGTCCCGCTGTGTCCCCCACTGTGTCCCGTTGTGTCATAAGCTGTGTACCCCACTGTGTCCCGCTGTGCTCCCGCTGTATCGACACTTTGTCCCGCTGGGTCCTGCTGTGTCCTCTCTGTGTTCCCCACTGTGTCCCGCTGTGTCCCCCGCTGTGTCCCGCAGTATCCCCCGCTGAGTCCCCCTGTGTCACCGCTGTGTCCGTTGTGTCCCCGCTCTATGGACGCTGTGTTCCGCTGGGTCCCGCTGTGTCCTCTCTATGTTCTCCGCTGTGTCCCGCTGTGTCCCCCGCTGTGTCTCTCGCTGTGTCCCTCTGTGTCCCCGGCTGTGTCCGGCTGTGTCTTGCTGTGTCCCCCGCTGTGTCCTTGCTGTGTCCCCGCTGTGTCCCGATGTGACCCGCAGTGTCCCCAGCTGAGTCCCGCTGTGTCAACGCTTTGTCCCGCTGTGTCCTCGCTGTGTCCCCCACTGTGTCACGCTTTGTCCGTGCTGTGTCCCCCGCTGTGTCACGCTTTGTCCCCGCTGTGTCCTGCTGTGTCCCCCGCTGTGTCCCGCTGGGTCCCGCTGTGTCCCCTGCTGTGTCCCGCTGTGTCCCTACAGGTTCACCGCTGTTTCACGCTGTGTCCTGCTGTGTCTCGCTGTGTCCCGCTGTGTCCTCACTTTGTCCCATGCTGTGTTCCGCTGTGTCCTCCCAGTGTCCCCCGCTGTGTCCCGCTGTGTCCCCCGCTGTGCCCCGCAGTGTCCCGCTGTGTCCCACTGTGTCCCTGCTGTTTCCCCGCTGGGTCCTGCTGTGTCCCGTTGTGTCCCGCTGGGTCCCCAGCTGTGTACCCCGCTGTGTCCCGCTGTGTCCCCGCTGTATCGACGCTGTGTCCCGCTTGGTCCCGCTGTGTCCTCGCAGTGTTCCCCGCAGTGTCCCGCTGTTTACCCCTCTGTGTCACCCACTGTGTCCCGCTGTGTCCCGCTCTGTACTGCTGTGTCCCCTGCTGAGTCCCGCTGTGTCCCCGCTGTGTCCCAATGTGTCCGTGCTGTGTCCCCTGCTGTGTCCCGCTGTGTCCCCCCTGTTTCCTCCGCTGTGTCCCGCTGTGTCCCGCTGTGTTTCCTGCTGTGTCCTCTGCTCTGTCCCACTGTGTCCCCTTCTGTGTCCTGCTGTGTCCCGCTGTGTCCCCCCTGTGTCCCCTGCTGTGTCCCGCTGTGTCCACACTGTGTTCCCCGTGTGTCCCGCTGTGTACCCCGCTGTGACCCGCTGTGTCGCGCTGTGTCCCGCTCTTTCTCCGCTGTGTCCCCGCTGTGTGCCCAGTGTGTCCCGCTGTGTACCCCGCTGTGTCTAGCTGTGTCACTGCTGTGTCCCGCTGTGTACTGCTGTGTCCCCCGCTGAGTCCCGCTGTGTCCCCGCTGTGTCCCAATGTGTCCTCGCTGTATCACCCCTGTGTCCCAATGTGTCCCCCTGTGTCCCCCGCTGTGTCCAGACATGAGTCCCTCTGTGTCCCCTGCTGTGTCCCCCGCTCTGTCCCACTGTGTGA
>NW_012294052.1:0-3844 GCF_000151885.1 Dipodomys ordii | reverse complement strand
CCCCGCTGTGTCCCGCTGTGTCCCCGCTGTATCGACGCTGTGTCCCGCTGGGTCCCGCTGTGTCCTCGCTATGTTCCCCGATGTGTCCCGAGGTGTACCCCTCATTGTGTCCCCCTATGTGTCCCGCTGTATCCCCCACTGTGTCCCGCTGTGTCCCGCTGTGTCCCCCACTGTGTCCCGATGTGTCCCCCGCTATGTCCCGCTGTGTCCACTTCTGTGTCCCCACTGTGTCCCACTTTTTCCCCCACTGTGTCCCGCTGTGTCCTCGCTGTGTCCCACGCTGTGTCCCACTGTGTCCTTGCTGTGTCCCCCGCTGTGTCCCGTTGTGTCCCCTGCTGTGTCCTGCTGTGTCGCGCTGAGTCCCGCTGTTCCCCTGCGGTGACCCTCAGTGTCCCCGCTGTGACCCCGTTGTGTCCAGCTGTGTATACACCACTGTGTCCAGCTTTGTCCCCGCTGTGTCTCGCTGTGTCCCACGCTCTGTCCCCCACTGTGTTCCGCTGTGTCCCCCGCTGTGTCCCGCTGTGTCCCGCTGTGTCCCGCTGTGTCCCGCTGTGTACTGCTCTGTCCCCCGCTGAGTCCCACTGTTTCCCAGCTATGTCCCGCTGTGTCCCACCTGTGTCCCCCGCTGTGTCCCGCTGTGTCCCCCTCTGTGTCCCCCGCTGTGTCCCGCTGTGTCCCCTGCTGTGTCCCGCTGTGTCCACTGCTGTGTCCCCATTGTGTCCCGCTGTTCCCCCCTGTGTCCCGCTGGGTCCTCGCTGTGTCCCCCGCTGTGTCCTGCTGTGTCCTCGCTGTGTCCCCGCTGTGTCCCGCTATATTCCCCGCTGTGTCCTGCTGTGTCCTCGCTGTGTCCCACGTTGTGTTCTGCTGTGTCCTTGCTGTGTCCTCCGATGTGTCCCGCTGTGTACCCAGCTGTGTACCCCGCTGTGTCCTGCTGTGTCCTCGCTGTGTCCCCCGCTGTCGCCCGCTCTGTCCCCCGCTGTGTCTCACGCTTTGTGCCCACTGTGTCCCACTGTGTCCCGCTGTGTCCCGCTGTGTCCCCCACTGTGTCCCTTTGTGTCAACAGCTGTGTACCCCCCGGTGTCCCCGCTGTATCAACGCTGTGTCCCGCTGAGTCATGCTGTGTCTCTCTCTGTGTTCCCCACTGTGTCCCGCTGTGTCCCCCGCTGTGTCACTCGCTGTGTCCCCCGCTGTGTCCCGCTGTGTCCCGCTGTGTCCCCCGCTGTGTCCTTGCTGTGTCCCCGCTGGGTCCCGCTGGGTCCCGCAGTGTCCCCCGCTGAGTCCCGTTGTGTCACCGCTGTGTCCCGCTGTGTCCCAGCTCTATCGACGCTGTGTCCCGCTGGGTCCCGCTGTGTCCTCTCTTTGTTCCCCGCTGTGTCCCGCTGTGTCCCCCGCTGTGTCTCTCGCTTTGTCCAGCTGTGTCCCCGGCTGTGTCCGGCTGTGTCCCGCTGTGTCCCCCGCTGTGTCCTTGCTGTGTCCCCGCTGTGTCCCGCTGTGTCCCGCAGTGTCCCCAGCTGTGTCCCGCTGTGTCACCGCTGTGTCCCTCTTTGTCCTCGCTGTGTCCCCCGCTGTGTCCCGCTTTGTCCCTGCTGTGTACTCCGCTGTGTCCCTCTGTGTCCCCCGCTGTGTCCCGCTGTGTCCCCTGCTGTGTCCCCACTGTGTCACGCTGTGTTTCGCTGTGTCAGGCTGTGTCCTCGCTCTGTCTCATTCAGTGTCCAGCTGTGTCCTCCCTGTGTCCCCCGCTGTGTCCCGCTAAGTCCCCTGCCGTGTCCCGCTGAGTCCCGCTGTGTCACGCTCTGTCCCATCTGTGTCCCTCTGTGTCCAGCTCTGTCCCCGTTGTGTGTCCGCTGTGCCCCGCTGTGTACCCTTCTGTGTCCACCTATGTCCCCTCTGTGTCCCGCTGTGTCCCTTCTCTGTCCCCCGCTGTCCACCGCTGTGTCCCCCGGCTGTGTCCCGCAGTGTCCCCGCTGTGTCCCGCTGTGTCATACTGTGTCCCGTGGTGTCCCGCTTTTTCCCCTCTATGTCCCCTGCTGAGTCCCCTCTGTGTCCCCGCTGTGTCCAGCTGTGTCCTCGCTGTGTCCTCCGCTGTCTCCTGCTTGTTCCACGCTGTGTCCTACTGTGTCCCTGCTGTGTCCGGCTGTGTCCCCCGCTGTGTCCCGCTGTGTCCTCCCCCTGTGTCCTGCTGGGTCCCGCTGGGTCCCGGCTGTGTCCCTGCTGTGTCCCGCTGTGTCCCCGCTGTGTCCCGCTGTGTCCCGCTGGGTCCCCCGCTTTGTCTCGCTGTGTCCCCGCAGTGTCCCCGCTGTGTCCCGCTGTGTCCCACTGTGTCCTCTGGTGTCCTGATTTGTCCCCCTCTATGTCCCCTGCTGAGTCCCCTCTGTGTCCCCGCTGTGTCCCGCTGTGTCCCCAGCTGTGTCCCACTGTGTCCCCCGCTGTGTCCCCAGCTGTGTCCCGCTGTGTCCCGCTGTGTCCCCCAATGTGTCCCGTTGTGTTAACAGCTGTGTACCCCGCTGTGTCCCTGCTGTATCGACGCTGTGTCTCGCTGGGTCCTGCTGTGTCTCTCTCTGTGTTCCCCACTGTGTCCCGCTGTGTCCCCCTCTGTGTCACTCGCTGTGTCCCCCGCTGTGTCCCGCTGTGTCCCGCTGTGTCCCGTGCTGTGCCCTTGCTGTGTCCCCGCTGGGTCCCGCTGGGTCCCGCAGTGTCCCCCGCTGAGTCCCGTTGTGTCACCGCTGTGTCCCGCTGTGTCCCCGCTCCATCGACGCTGTGTCCCGCTGGGTCCCGCTGTGTCCTCTCTTTGTTCCCCGCTGTGTCCCGCTGTATCCCCCGCTGTGTCTCTCGCTGTGTCCCGCTGTGTCCCCGGCTGTGTCCTGCTGTGTCCCGCTTTGTCCCCCGCTGTGTCCTTGCTGTGTCCCCGCTGTGTCCCGCTGTGTCCCGCAGTGTCCCCAGCTGTGTCCCGCTGTGTCACCGCTTTGTCCCACTGTGTCCTCGCTGTGTCCCCGCTGTGTCCTGCTTTGTCCCTGCTGTGTACTCCGCTGTGTCCCTCTGTGTCCCCCGCTGTGTCCGCTGTGTCCCCTGCTGTGTCCCCACTGTGTCACGCTGTGTTTCGCTGTGTCCGGCTGTGTCCTCGCTCTGTCTCCCTCAGTGTCCAGCTGTGTCCTCCCTGTGTCCCCCGCTGTGTCCCGCTGAGTCCCCTGCTGTGTCCCGCTGTGTCCCGCTGTGTCACGCTCTGTCCTCTCTGTGTCCCTCTGTGTCCAGCTCTGTCCCTGTTGTGAGTCCGCTGTGCCCCGCCCCGCTGTGTACCTTTCTGTGTCCAGCTGTGTCCCCTCTGTGTCCCGCTGTGTCCCTTCTCTTTCCCCCGCTGTCCACCGCTGTGTCCCCCGGCTGTGTCCCGCAGTGTCCCCGCTGTGTCCCGCTGTGTCCTACTGTGTCCCGTGGTGTCCCGCTTTTTCCCCTCTATGTCCCCTGCTGAGTCCCCTCTGTGTCCCCGCTGTGTCCAGCTGTGTCCTCGCTGTGTCCTCCGCTGTCTCCCGCTTTGTCCCACGCTGTGTCCTCCTCTGTCCCACTGTGTCCCTGCTGTGTCCCCCGCTGTGTCCCGCTGTGTCCCGCTGTGTCCCCCGCTGTGTCCTGCTGGGTCCCGCTGGGTCCCCGCTGTGTCCCTGCTGTGTCCGGCTGTATCCCCCGCTGTGCCCCGCAGTGTCCCTATGTGTCCCGCTCTGTCCCCCACTGTGTCCCTCGCTGAGTCCTCTATGTGTCGCCGCTGTGTCCCGCTGTGTCCTCGCTGTGTCCCCTGCTGTCTCCCGCATTGTCCCACACTGTGTCCCACTGTGTCCCGCTGTGTCCTCGCTGTTGA
>NW_012294051.1:0-6083 GCF_000151885.1 Dipodomys ordii | reverse complement strand
GGGACACAGCGTTACATAGCGTGGTACACAGCTGTGGACACAACGGGACACAGTGGGGGCACAGCCGGACACAGCGGGACACAGTGGGACACAGCGGGGACAAAGCATGAGACACAGCGGGGGACAGAGAGGGAGACAGCAGGGGACACAGCGAGGAAACAGCGGGACACAGCGTTTACACAGCGGGGACAATGCGGGGGACACAACGGGACACAGCGGGGGACGCTGCGGGACACAGTGAAGGACAGAGCATGGGACACAGCGAGGACAAAACGGGAAACAGCGGGACACAGCGGGGACACACCAGGGACACAGCAGGGACACAGCGGCGGACACAGCGGGGGACTCAGCGGGACACAACGGGGAACACAGCTGGGGACACAACGGGACACAGCAGTGGACACAGCAAGGACACAGCGGGACACAGCGGGGACACTGCGGGAACATAGAGGGACACAGCGGGATACCGAGCGGGACACAGCGGGGTCACAGAGTGGTACACAGCGGGACACAGCGGGAAACACAACGAGGTCACAGCGGGGGACAAAGCGGGACAACACGGGACACAGTGTGACACAGTGGGACACAGCGGGACACAGCGGGACACAGCAGGGGACACAGCGGGGGACAGAAAGGGGACACAGCGGGACACAGCGGGGAAACAGCTGGACACAGCAGGGTACACAGAGGGAAACAGCGGGCACAAAGTGGGGACACAGCAGGACACAGCGGGACACAGCGGGGACAGAGCAGGACAGAGCATGACACAGCGAGGACACATTGGGCCACAGCGAGGTACACAGCTGGGGACACAACGGGACACAGCGGGGGACACAGCGAGGACACAGCGGGACACAGCGGGACACAGCGGGACACTGCGGGAACATAGCGGGACACAGCGGGGTACACAGCGGGACACAGCGGGTCACAGCTGGGGACATAGCGGGGACACAGCGGGACACAGCGGGGGACACAGCGAGGACACAGCGTGACACAGCGGAACACAGCGGGGGACAAAGCGGGAGACAGCGGGGTACACAGCGAGGACACAGAGGGACACAGCGGCCACACAGAGGGGACTCAGCGGGGGACACAGCAGGGGACAAAGAGGGACACCACGGGACACAGTGTGACACAGTGGGACACAGCGGGACCCTGCGGGGACACAGCAGGACAAAGCGGGGTACACGGCGGGACACAGCGGGACAAAGTGGGGGACACAGTAGGACACAGCGGAGACAGAGATGGGCCACAGCGGGACACAGCCGTGACACAGCTGGACACAGCGGGGTACACAGCAGGACACAGCAGGACACAGCGGGGACTCACCAGGGGGCACAGCGGGGGACAAACTGGGACACCACGGGACACAGTGGGACACAGCGGGACACAGCGGGGACACTGCGGGAACATAGCGGGACACAGCGGGGTTCACAGCGGGACACAGCAGTGGACACAGCGGGGACACAGCGGGACACAGCGGGGGACACAGCGAGGACACAGCGGGTCACAGCGGGACACAGCGTGGGACAAAGCAGGAGACAGCGGGGGACACAGCAAGGACACAGCTGGACACAGCGGGGTACACAGCGGGAAACAGCGGAGGACACAGAAGGGTACACAGCGGGACACAGAGAGAAACACAGCGAGGTCACAGCGGGGGCCAAAGCAGGACAACACGGGACACAGTGTGACACAGTGTGACACAGCGGGGACACTGCAGGGGCACAGCGGGACAAAGCGGGCGACACAGCGCGACACAGCAGGACACAGCGGGGGACACAGCGGGGGACAGCAGGGGACAGAGAGGGGACACAGCAGGACAGAGCGGGGACACAGCTGGACAGAGCGGGGTACACAGCGGGACACAGGGGGCACACAGTGGGGACACAGCGGGGGACACAGCGGGACACAGCGGGTCACAGCGGGGGACACAGCGGGACACAGCGGGGGAAACAGAGGGGTACACAGCGGGACACGGCCGGCAACACAGCGTGGACACAGCGGGAAACACAGGGGACACAGCGTCAATACAGCGGGGACAGAGCGGGTCACAGCAGGGACACAGCAAGACACAGCGGGACACAGCGAGGGACACAGAGGGACACAGCGGGGACACCAGGGACACAGAAGGACACAGCGGGGGACACAGCGGAACACAGCGTGGGACACATCGAGGACACAGCGGGACATAGCGGGACACAGCGGGGACACAGCAGGGACACAGGAGGGACATAGCGGAGGACACAGCGGGGGACATAGCGGGACACAACGGGGAACACAGCGAGGACACAGCGGGACCCAGCAGGACACAGCTTTGATACAGCGGGGACACAGCGGGACACAGCGGGGTACACAGCTGTTGACACAACGGGACACAGCGGTGGACACAGCCAGGACACAGCGGGAGACAGCGGGGACACTGCGGGAACATAGCTGGACACAGCGGGGTACACAGCAGGACACAGCTGGGGACACAGAGTGGTACACAGAGGGACACAGCGGGAAACACAATGAGGTCACAGCGGGGGACCAAGCGGGACAACACGGGACACATTGTAACACAGTGAGAAACAGCGGGACACAGCGGGGGACAAAGCGGGGGACAACAGGGGACAGGGGACACAGCGGGACACAGCGGGGACACAGCTGGACACAGCGGGGTACACAGAGGGACACAGCAGGCACACAGTGGGGACATAGCAGGACACAGCGGGACACAGCGGGGACGGAGCATGACAGAGCATGACACAGCGAGGACACATTGGGACACAGCGGGGACACAGCGGAACTCAGCGGGAGACACAGCAGTACACAGCGGGACACAGTGGGACACACCGGGGAGACAGCAGGGACACAGTGGGGGACACAGCGGGACACAGCGGGTCCCAGCGGGGGACACAGAGGGGTATACAGCGGGACACAGGGGGAAAACAGCGCGGACACAGCGGGACACAGCGGGACACAGCGTCGATACAGTGGGGACAGAGCGGGTCACAGCAAGGACACAGCGGGACACAGCGAGACACAGCAGGACACAGCGGGGGACACAACGGGACAGAGCGGGGACACAGTGGGGACTCAGTGGGGGACACAGCGGGACACAGCGGGGGACACAGCGGGACACAGCGGGGGACACTGCGGGACACAACGTGGGACAGAGCGTGGGACACAACGAGACACAGCGGGGACAAAGTTGGACACAGCGGGGTACACAGAGGGACACTGCAGGGACACAGCGGGGAAACAGCGTGACACAAAAGGACACAGCGCGACACAGCGGGGGACACAGCGAGGACACAGCGGCACACAGTGGGGGACACAGCAAGGACAGAGCGGGACACAGCGGTGGACACAGCGGGACATAGCGGGGGCCACAGCGGGGGACACAGCGGGACACAGCGTGACACAGCGGGGGACACAAGAAGGACACAGCGGTACACAGCAGGGGACAGAGCGAGGACACATTGGGACACAGCGGGGACACAGCGGGACTCAGCGGGGGACACAGCATTACACAGCGGGACACAGCGGGACACAGCGGGGACACAGCAGGGACACAGCGGGGGACACAGCGGGAAACAGCGGGGGACACAGAGGGGTACACAGCGGGGAAAACAGTGAGGCCAAAGCAGAACACAGCGTGGGACAGAGCGAGGACACAGAAGGGACACAGCGGGACACAGCGGCGACAAAGCAGTAGACACAGCGGGACACAGTGGCTGACATAGCGGGACACAGTGGGGGACACAGGGAGGACACAGCGGGACCCAGCGGGACCGAGCGTCGATACAGCAGGGACACAGTGGGACACAGTGAGGTACACAGCTGGGGACACAATGGGACACAGCAGGGAACATAGGGAGGACATAGCGGGACCCAGCAGGACCCAGCGTCGTTACAGCGGAGACACAGCAGGACACAGCGGGGTGCACAGCTGGGGACACAACGGGACACTGTGGGGTACACAGCGAGGACAAAGCGGGTCAGAGCGGTACACAGCGGGGACACTGCGGGAACATAGTGGGACACAGCGGGGTAGCGGGACAAGGCGGGACAGTGTGGGACAGAGCGTGGGACACAGCGAGACTCAGCGGGGACAAAACTGGACACAGCGGGGTACACAGAGGGACACAGCAGGGACACAGCGGGGAAACAGCGTGACACAAAAGGACACAGCGGGACACAGCGGGGGACACAGCTAGGACACAGCGGCACACAGTGGGGGAAACAGCCAGGACAGAGCGGGACACAGCGGGGGACACAGCAGGACATAGTGCGGAACAAAGCGGGGGACACAGCGGGACACAGCGGTACACAGCGGGGACACTGCGAGAACATAGTGGGACACAGCGAGGACACAGCGGGACACAGCGGCAACACAGAGGGGACTCAGCGGGACAAAGCGGGGGAAACAGCGGGACACAGCGGGACACAGCGGGGGACACAGCGGGGGACAGCGGAAACAGAGAGGGGACAAAGCGAGACACAGCGGTGACACAGCTGGACACAACAGAGTACACAGCGGGACACAGCGGACACACAGATGGGACACAGCGGGACAGAGCGGGACACAGCAGGGACCGAGCGGGCCATAGCGGGACACAGCGGAACACAGCGGGGGACACAGCAGGACACAGCGGGGGACCCATCGAGGACAGAGCGGGACACAGTGGGGGACACAGCTGGGGACACAGCGGGACACAGCGGCGAACACAGCGAGGACCCAGCGGGACACAGCAGGACACAGCGTCGATACATCGGGGACACAGTGTTACACAGCGTGGTACCCAGCTGTGGACACAACGGGACAGAGTGGGGGCACACCGAGACACTGCGGGACACAGCACGGGACACAGCGGGACACAGCGCGACACAGCGGGGAACAGAGAGGGAGACAGCGTGGTACACAGCGAGACACAGCGGGGACAAAGCTGGACACAGCGGGGTACACAGAGGGACACAGCAGGAACACAGCTGGGAAACAGCGTGACACAAAAGGACACAGCTGGACACAGCGGGGTACACAGGGGGACACAGCGGGCACACAGCGGGGACACAGCGGGACACAGCGGGGACACAGTGGACACAGCGGGACACAGTGGGGGACACAGCGGAACACAGCGGGGGACCCAGCAAGGACACAGCGGGACACAGCGGTGGACACAACGGGGGACACAGCGGGACACAGCGGGGAACACAGTGAGGAAACAGCGGGACACAGCGGGAAACACTGTGAGTTCACAGCGGGGGACAAAACGGGACAACACGGAACAGAGTGGGACACAGCGGGGACATTGCAGGGGCACAGCGGGACAAAGCGGGGGACACAGTGAGACACAGCGGGGGACACAGCGGGGGACAGCAGGGGACAGAGAGGGGACACAGCGGGACACCTCAGGGGACACAGAGGGGTACACAGCGGGACACAGCCGGAAACACAGCGCGGACACAGCGGGACACAACGGGACACAGCGTCAATACAGCGGGGACAGAGAGAGTCACAGCAGGGACACAGCGGGACACAGCGGGACACAGCGGGACACAGCGCGGGACCCAGCAAGGACACAGCGGGACACAGCGGGGGACACAGCGAGGACACAGCGGGGGACACAGCAGGTGACACAGCGGGACACAGCGGGGAACACAGCGAGGACAAAGCAGGACACAGCGGGACACAGCGTCGATACAGAGGGGACTCAGCGGAGGACACAGCGGGGGAAACAGTGGGGGACAAAGTGGGACACCAAGGGACACAGTGTGACACAGCAGGACACAGCGGGGACACTGCGGGTACACAGCAGGACAAAGCGGGGGACATAGCAGGACACAGTGGTACACAGCGGGGGACACAGCGGGGGACAGCGGAGACAGAGATGGGCCACAGCGGGACACAGCGGTGACATAGCTGGACACAGCGGGGTACACAGCGGGACACAGCGGGCACACCGGGGACACAGCGGGACACAGCGGGACACAGTGGGGACACAGTGGGACACAGCGGGACAAAGCGGGGGACACAGCGGGACACAGCTGGGGACACAGCGAGGACACAGCGGGATACAGCGGGGGACACAGTGAGG
>NW_012294050.1:0-6083 GCF_000151885.1 Dipodomys ordii | reverse complement strand
CAGAAGGAGAAGCAGAAGAGAAGGAGAAGCAGGAAGAGAAGGAGGGAAAGCTTGTAAGAAGCAGGAGAAGCAGAAGCATAAGAATGTGAATAAGCAGAAGGAGAACCTGAAGCAGAAGGAGAAGCAGGAGAAGCAGAAGAAGCAGAATCTGAAGAAGCAGAAAAAGAAGCAGAACGAGAAGCAGAAGCAGAAAGAGAATCAAAAGCAGAAGGAGAAGCAGAAGAAACAGAAGAAGTAGAAGCAGAAGCAGTTGTAGCAGAAGCAGAAGGAAAAGCAGAAGAACAAGAAGGAGAAGGAGAAACAGAAGGAGAAGCAGAAAGAGACGCAAGTAAAGCAGACGAAGAAGAAGCAAAAGGAGAATCAGAAGGAGAAGCAGAAGAAGGAGAAGGAGAAGCAGAAGAAGATGCAGAAGGAGAAGCAGGAGATGCAGAAGAAGCAGAAGCAGGAGGAGAAGCAGGAGAAGCAGAAGAAGCAGAAGCAGAAGGAGAAGCAAAAAGAGAAGCAGTAGGAGAAGTAGAAGAAGCAGCAGAAGGAGAAGCAGCAGAAGAAGCAGAAAAACAAGCAGGAGAAGCAGAAGCAGAAAGAGAAGTAGAAGCAGAAGAAGCAGAACCAGAAGAAGAAGCAGTAGAAGCATAAGAAGCAGAAGCAGGAGAAGCAGAAGCAGAAGAAAAAGAAGAAGCATAAGAAGCAAAAATAGAAGCAGAGGGAGAAACAGAAGAAGGAGAAGGAGCAGCAGAAGGTGAAGCAGAGGGAGATGCAGAAGCAGAAAGAGAAGCAGAAACAGAAGGAGAAGTGGGAGAATCAGAAGAAGCAGAAGCAGAAAGAGAAGCAGAAGAGGGAGAAGGAGAAGCAGAAGCAGAAGGACAATCAGGAGAAGCAGAAGAAGCAGAAGCGGGAGAAGCATTAGAAGAAACAGAAGAAGGAGAAGGAGCAGAAGGAGAAGCAGAAGCAGAAGGAGAAGCAGAAATAGAAACAGAAGCAGAAGAAGCAGTTGCAGGAGAAGCAGAAGCAGAAGAAACAGAAGAAGCCCAAGAAGCAGAAGGAGAACCTGAAGCAGAAGGACAAGCAGAAGCAGCAGAAGCTGGAAAAGCAGAAGCAGAAGATACAGAACAAGCAGAAGAAGCAGAAGAAGAACGAGAAGCAGAAGAATAAGAAGGAGAAAGAGAAGGATTAGTAGTAGGAGGAGCAGAAGCAGAATTAGAAGCAGAAAGAGAAACAGAATGAGAAGCAGAAGGAGAAACAGAAGAAGCAGAAGCAGGCAGAAGCAGAATGAGAATGAGAAGCACAAGAAGGAGAAATTGAAGGAGAAATTGAAGGAGAAGGAGAATGAGACGGAGAAGCAGAAGGAGAAGTAGGAGAAGCAGAAGAAGGAGAAGCAGGAGAAGCAGAAGCAGAAGAAACAGAAGAAGGAGAAGAGCAGAAGCAGAAGGAGAAACAGAAGGAGAAGCAGAAGAAGCAGAAGCTGAAGCAGAAGAAACTGAAAAAGCAGAAAAAGAAGAAGAAGCAGAAGAAGAAGAAGCAGGAAAAGCAGAAGAAGAAGAAGGAGAAGGAGAAAGAGAAGGATTAGGAGTAGGAGAAACAGACGGATAAGCAGAAGCAGAAAGAGAAGGAGAAGGAGAAGGAGAAGCAGAAGAAGCAGAAGCAGGAGAAGCAGAAGCAGAAGCAGAATGAGAAGCACAAGAAGGAGAAATTGAAGGAGAAGGAGAATGAGACGGAGAAGCAGAAGGAGAAGTAGGAGAAGCAGAAGAAGGAGAAGCAGGAGAAGCAGAAGCAGAAGAAACAGAAGAAGGAGAAGAGCAGAAGCAGAAGGAGAAACTAGAAGCAGAAGGAGAAGCAGAAGAAGCAGAAGCTGAAGCCGAAAAAACTGAAAAAGCAGATTAAGAAGAAGAAGCAGAAGAAGAAGATGCTGGAAAAGTAGAAGAAGAAGAAGGAGAAGGAGAAAGAGAAGGATTAGGAGTATGAGAAACAGACGGATAAGCAGAAGCTGAAAGAGAAGGAGAAGGAGAAGGAGAAGCAGGAGAAGCAGAAGAAGCAGAAGCAGGAGAAGCAGAAGCAGAATGAAAAGCAGAAGAAGGAGTAATTTAAACAGAAGAAGATGCAGAAGGAGAAGCAGAAGCGGAAGCAGAAGCAGAAGGAGAAGCAGAAGAAGGAGAAGGAGAAGGAGAAGCAGAAGGATAAGAATAAAGAGAATCAGAAGGAGAAGCAGGAGAAGCAGGAGTAGCATAAGCAGAAGAAATAGAAGAAGGAGAAGAAGCAGAAACAGAAAGAGAAGCAGAAACAGAAGGAGAAGCAGAAATAGAAGCAGAAGAAGCCGAAGAAGCAGAAGCAGAACATGAAGCGGAACGAGAAGCAGAAGAAGCAGAATCTGGAGAAGAAGAAGGAGAACCAGAAGGAGAAGCAGAAGCAGAAAGAGAAGCAAAAGCAGAAAGAGAAGCAGAAGAAACAGAAGAAGCAGAAGCAGTAGCAGAAGAAGCTAAAGATGCAGAAGCAGAAAGAGAAGCAGAAGGAATAGCAGAAGAAAGAGAAGGAGAAGGAGAAACAGAAGGAGAAGAAGAAGGAGAAGCAGAAGAAGAATCAGGAAAGGCAGAAGAAGCAGAATCAGACGGAGAAGCAGAAGAAGGAGAAGGAGAAGCAGAAGCAGAAGAAGAAGCAGACGAAAAGCACAAGCAGAAGGAGATGCAGAAGGAGAAGCAGGAGAAGCAGAAGAAGCAGAAGCAGAAGGAGAGAAGAAGTAGAAGAAGCAGAATCAGAAGAAGCAGAAGCAGAAGTAGAAAGAGAAGCCGACGAAGAGAAGCAGAACGAGAAGCAGGAGAAGCAGAAGAAGCAGAAGCAGGAGAAGCAGAGGAAGAAGAAACAGAAGAAGGAGAAGGAGCAGAAGCAGAAGGAGAAGGAAAAGCAGAAGGAGAAGCAGAAAGAGAAGCAGGAAAAGCAGAAGAAGCAGAAGCAGGAGAAGCAGAAACAGAAGGAGAAGCAGAAAGAGCACGGGAAGCAGAAGAAGCAGAAGCAGGAGAAGCAGAAGCATAAGAATCCGAAGAAGCAGAAGCAAAACCTGAAGCAAAAGCGGAAGCAGGAGAAGCAGAAGAAGCAGAATCTGGAGAAGCTGAATGAGAAGCTGAAGGAGAAGCAGAAGCTGAAAGAGAATCAAAAGCAGAAGGAGACGCAGAAGAAACAGAAGAAGCAGTAGCAGTTGCAGCAGAAGCAGAAGGAGAAGCAGAAAGAAAAGCAGAAGAACGACAAGGAGAAGGAGAAACAGAAGGAGAAGCAGAAGGAGAATCAGAAGGAGAAGCAGAAGAAGCAGAAGGAGAAGCAGAAACAGAAGAAGCCGAAGGAGAAGCAGAAGGAGAAACAGAAGCAGAAGAAGCAGCAGAAGGAGAAGCAGAAGCAGAAGAAGATGCAGAAGGAGAAGCAGGAGAAGCAGAAGAAGCAGAAGCAGAAGGAGAAGTAGAAGTAGGAGAAGGAAGAGCCGCAGAAGAAATAGGAGAAGCAGAAGCAGAATGAGAAGCAGAAAGAGAAGCAGTAGAAGCAGAAGAAGCAGGAAAAGAAGAAGCAGAAGAAAGAGAAGAAGAAGAAGAAGAAGAAGAAGAAGAACAAGAACAAGAAGAACAAGAAGAAGAACAAGAAGGAGGAGGAGGAGGAGGAGAAGGAGAGGCATAAGGAGAAGCAGAAGAAGCAGAAGCAGGAGAAGCAGAAGCAGAAGAAAAAGAATAAGCAAAAGAAGCAGAATCAGAGGGAGAAGCAGAAGAAGGAGAAGGAGCAGAAGGAAAAGGAGAAGCAGAAGGAGAATCAGAAGGAGAAGCAGAAGAAAGAGAAGCAGATGCAGAAGAAGCAGCAGAAAGAGAAGCAGAAGCAGAAAAAGATGCAGAAGGAGAAGCAGGAGAAGCAGCAGAAGCAGAAGCAGAACGAGAAACAGAAGTAGGAGAAGGAGAAGGAGAAGGAAGGGCAGCAGAAGCAATAGGAGAAGCAGAAGGAGAAGCAGAAACAGAATGAGAAGCAAAAGAGAAGCAGTCGAAGCAGAAAAAACAGGAGAAGCAGAAGAAAGAGAAGAAGAAGAAGAAGAAGAAGAAGAAGAAGAAGAAGAAGAAGAAGAAGAAGAAGAAGAAGAAGAAGAAGAAGAAGAAGGAGCAGCATAAGGAGAAGCATAAGGAGAAGCAGTAGATGCAGGAGAAGCAGAAGAAATAGAATAAGCAAAAGAAGCAGAAGCAGAAGCAGTGGGAGAAGCAGAAGAAGGAGAAGGAGAAGGAGCAGCAGAAGGAGAAGCAGAAGCAGAAAGAGAAGCAGAAACAGAAGGAGAACAAACGGAGAAGCAGGAGAATCAGAAGAAGCAGAAGTAGAAACAGAAAGAGAAGTAGAAGAAGGAGAAGCAGAAGTAGAATCAGAAGAAACAGAAGAAGAAAAAGAAGAAGAAACAGAAGCAAAAGAAACAGAAGAAGGAGAAGAGCAGAAGCAGAAGCAGAAGGAAAAGCAGAAGCAGAAGGAGAAGCAGAAAGAGAAGCAGGAGAAGCTGAACAAGCAGGAGAAGCAGAAGCAGAAGAAACACGAGAAGCCGAAGAAGCAGAAGCAGAATCTGAAGCAGAAGGAGAAACAGAAGAAGCACAATCTGAAGCAGAAGCAGAAGAAACAGAAATAGTAGAATAAGCAGAAGCAGAAGCACCAGGAGAAGCAGAAGAAGAAGAAGGAGAAGGCGAAAGAGAAGGATTAGGAGTAGGAGAAGCAAAAGGATAAGCAGAAGCAGAAAGAGACGCAGAAGGAGAAGCAGCACGAGAAGTAGGAATAGCAGGAAAAGAAGAAGCAGGAGAAGGACAAGAATCAGAAGGCGCAGAACCAGAATGAGAAGCAGAAGGAGAAATTTGAAGCAGAAGCAGAAGCAGAAGGAGAAGCAGAAGGAGAAGCAGAAGAAGGAGAAGGAGAAGCAGAAAGGGAAGCAGAACGAGAAGCAGGAGAAGCAGTAGCAGGAGAAGCAGAAGCAGAAGAAACACAAGAAGGAGAAGAAACAGAAGCAGAAGGAGAAGCAGAAACAGAAGGAAAAGCAGAAAGAGAAGCAGGAGAAGCTGAAGAAGCAGCAGCAGGAGAAGCAGAAGCAGAAGAAGCCGAAGAAGCAGAAGCAGAACCTGAAGCAGAAGGAGAAGCAGGAGAAGCAGAAGAAGCAGAATCTGGAGAAGCAGAAGGAGAAACAAAGCAGAAAGAGAAGCAAAAGCAGAAGGAGAAGCAGAAGAAACAGAAGAAGCAGAGGCAGTAGCAGAAGAAGCAGAAGATGCAGAAGCAGAAGCAGAAGGAAAAGCAGAAGAACGAGAAGGAGAAGGAGAAACAGGAGTAGAAGCAGAAAGAGAAGCAGAAGAAGGAGCAGCAGAAGGAAAAGCAGCAGGAGAAGCAGAAAGAGCAAAAGAAGGAGAAGCAGGAGGTGGAGAATCAGGAGAAGCAGAAGCAGAAGAAACAGGAGAAGGACAAGAAGCAGAAGCAGAAGGAGAAGCAGAAACAGAAGGAGAAGCAGAAAGAGAAGGAGGGGAAGCAGAAGAAGCAGAAGCAGGAGAAGCAGAAGCATAAGAATCCGAAGAAGCAGAAGCAGAACCTGAAGCAGAAGGAGAAGCAGGGAAAGCAGAAGAAGCAGAATATGGAGAAGCAGAATGAGAAGCTGAAGCGGAAAGAGAATGAAAAGCAGACGGAGGAGCAGAAGAAACAGAAGAACCAGCAGCAGTTGCAGCAGAAGCAGAAGGAGAAGCAGAAGGAAAAGCAGAAGAACGAGAACAAGAAGGAGAAACAGAAGCAGAAGCAGAAGGAGAATCAGAAGGAGAAGCAGAAGAAGCAGAAGGAGAAGCAGAAACAGAAGAATAAGCATAAGGACAAGCACAAGCAGAAGGAGATGCAGAAGGAGAAGCAGGAGAAGCAGAAGAAGCAGAAGCAGAAGAAGAAGTAGAAGTAGGAGAAAGAGAAGGAAGAGCAGCAGAAGCAATAGGAGAAGCAGAAGCAGAAGCAGAAGCAGAATGAGTAGCAGAAAGAGAAACAGTAGAACCAGAAGAAGCAGGAAAAGCAGAAGAAAGAGAAGAAGAAGAAGAAGAAGAAGAAGAAGAAGAAGAAGAAGAAGAAGA
>NW_012294049.1:0-6083 GCF_000151885.1 Dipodomys ordii | reverse complement strand
ACAGCAGGACACAGCGGGAAACAGCAGGACAAAGCGGGGAACACACCGGGACACAGCGGGGGTCACAGGACACAGCGGGAAACAGCGGGGGACACAGCGGGACACAGCGGGACACAGCGTGGACAAAGCAGGCGACAAAGCAGGGACACAGAGGGACACAGCGGGACAAAACGGGACACAGCTGGACACAGCGGGGACACAGCAGGGGACACAGCAGGGGACACAGCGGGGGACAGCGGGGACACAGCCGAACACAGCAGGACACAGCGGGACACAGCGGGAAACAGCAGGACATACCGGGGGACACACCGGGACACAGCGGGGGTAACAGGACACAGCGGGACACACCGGGGGACACAGCGGGACACAGCGGGACAAAACGGGACACAGCTGGACACAGTGGGGACACAGCAGGGGGCACAGCGGGGGACAGCGGGGGGACAGCGGGGACACAGCCGGACACAGCAGGACACAGCGGGAAACAGAGGGGACACAGTGGGAAACAGCGGGACACAGAGGGGACACAGTGGGGGACAGCAGGGAGACACAGCGCGGACACAGCGGGGACACATCGGGACACAGCGGGACACAGGGTGTACACAGCAGGACACAGCGGGACACAGCGTTAAACACAACCGGACACAGCGGGGGACACAGCGGGACACAGCGGGGGACACAACAGGACAAAGCGGGACACAGCGGAACACAGCGGGCCACACGGGACACAGCGAGTCACAGCAGTGACAAAGCGGCGACACAGCGGGGTACATCGGGACACAGTGGGACACAGCGGGGGACAGAGGGGACACACCGGGGACAACGGGGACACAGCAGGACAGTGTGAGGTTCACAGTGGGAAACAGCGGGGACTCAGGGGGACACAGGGGGCGACACAGAGGGACACAGCGGGACACAGCGGGACACAGCGGGGACACAGAGGGGACAAAGCGGGGGACACAGTGGGGGACAAAGTGTTAAACAGCGGGGGACACAGCGGGACTCAGCTGGGGAAACATCAAAGGACACAGCGGGTGACACAGCGGGGGAAACAGCGGGAAACAGCGGGGGACACAGCGAGGACACAGCAGGACACAGCGGAGTACACAGCGGGACACAGCGGGGACACAGTAGGGGCACAGTGGGAAACAGCGGGACACAGCGGGGACAAAGCGGGACACACCGGGATACAGCGGGACACAGCGGGGGACACAGCAGGGGACACAGAGCCGCACACAGCGGGTGAGAGTGGAACACAGCAGGGACACAGCGGGGACACAGCGGGACATCGCGGGGACAAAGCAAGGACAGAGCGGGACACAGAGGTACACAGCGAGGGACACAGCGGGGGACAGTGGGGACAAACCTGGGAACAACGGGGACACAGCGGGACACAGATGGGACACAGCGAGGACACAGCGTGACACAGCGGGGACACAGCGAGTACACAGCAGGACACAGCCGGACACAGCAGGGCACAGAGGGGAACACAGCGGGGGACACAGCGGGACACAGCGGGACACAGCGGGGTACACAGTGGGACACATCGGGGATACAGTAGGGACACAGCGGGACAGAGCAGGGAACACAGCGGGATATAGCAGGGGACACAACGAGGACAAAGCGGGACACAGAGGGACACAGCAGGGGACACAGCAAGGCCACAGTGGGACACAGCGGGACACAGCGGGGGACACAGCAGGGGAAACAGCAGGACACAGGGGGACACAGCGGGGACACAGCGGGGGACACAGCGGGACACAAAGGGGGACCCAGTGTTACAGAGCGGGGACACAGCGGGACACAGCGGGAACACAGCAGGGGACACAGCAGAACAGAGAGGGGAACAAAGGGGGCACACAGCGGGACCCAATGGGACACAGCGGGGTACACAGCGGGACACAGCGGGGACACAGCGGCACACAGCGGGGGACACAGTGGGACACAGCAGGGGATACATTGAGGACACAGAGGGGACATAGGGGGACACTGCTGGACACAGTGGGACACAGCGGGGACACAGAGGGACATAGCAGTTACACAGCGAGTACACACCAGGGACACAGCGGGACACAGCGGGGACACAGCCGGGACCCAGCTGGACCCAGCGGGGACACAGTGGGAACACAGCGGGGACACAGCGGGGGACAGAGCGGGACACACCGGGATACAGTGGGGGACACAGCAAGGACACAGCGGGACACAGCGGGGACACAGCGGGGACACAGCGGGATACAGAAGGACACAGCAAGGACACAGGAGGACACAGCGGGGACACAGCGGGGAAATAGCGGGGGACACAGTGGGACATACCGGGGACACAGAGGGACTTAGCGGTTACACAGTGAGGACACACCAGGGACACAGCCGGACACAGCGGGGAAACAGCGGGGACACAGCGGGACCCAGCGGGACCCAGCGGGGATACAGTAAGGACACAACGGGAAACATCGGGACACAGCGGGGGGACACAGCAGTGGACACAGTGGGAAACAGCGGGGGACACAGCGGGACACAGCGGGACACAGCGGGGACAAAGCGGGGACACAGCGGAACAAAACGGGGCACAGCTAGACACAGCAGGGACAAAGCGGGGGACAAAGCGGGGACACAGCGGGACACAGCGGGACAAAACGAGACACAGCTGGACACAGCGGGGACACAGCAGGGGACACAGCGGGGGACAGCGGGGACACAGCCGGACACAGCAGGACACAGCGGGAAACAGCGGGGACACAGCGAGGACACAGCGGGACACAGCGGGACACAGAGGGGACACAGCGGGGGACAGCAGGGAGACACAGCGGGGACACAGCGGGGACACAGCGGAACACAGTGGGGACACAGCAGGGGACAGCAGGGAGACACAGCGGGGACACATCGGTACACAGCGGGACACAGGGGGTACACAGCAGGACACAGCAGGACACAGCGGGAAACACAACCGGACACAGCGGGGGACACAGCGGGGGACACAGCGAGACAAAGCGGGATACAGCGGGACACAGTGGGGACAGAGTGGGACACAGCGGGGGACACAGCGGGGACACAGCGGGACACACCGGGGACACAGCGGGGACAGAGCGGGACACAGCAGCGACACAGCGGAACACAGCGGGGGACACAGCGGGACACAGCCTGGGACAGAGCGGGACACAGCATGGACACAGCGGGACACAGCGAGACACAGCAGTGACAAAGCAGCGACACAGCGGGACACATCGGGACACAGCGGGACACAGCGGGGACACAGCGGGGGACAGAGGAGACACACCGGTCTACAACGGGGACACAGCAGGACAGCGCGTGTGTCACAGTGGGAAACAGCGGAGACACAGGGGGACACAGGGGGCGACACAGAGGGACACAGCGGGACACAGCGGGATAGAGCGGGGACACAGCGGGGACAAAGCGGGGGACACAGTGGGGGACACAGCGGTAAACAGCGGGGGACACAGCTGTACTCAGCTGGGGACACATCAAAGGACACAGCAGATGACACAGCGGGGAAAACAGCGGGAAACAGCGGGGGACACAGCGAGGACACAGCAGGACACAGCGGGAGACACAGCAGGACACAGCGGGGTACACAGAGGCAGACACAGCGGTACACATCGGGACACAGCGGGGACACAGCGGACCAGAGCGGGACACAGGAGGGACACTGCAGGACACAGCGGGGACACAGCGGGGACACAGCGGGGACACAGCGGGGGACACAGTGGGACACATCGGGTCACAGCGGGCACACAGTGGAGGACACAGCAAGGACACAGCGGGACACAGCGGGGACACAGCGGGGACACAGCGGGATACAGAAGGACACAGCGAGGACACAGGAGGACACAGCGGGGACACAGCGGGGAAACAGCGGAGGACACAGTGTGACACAGCGGGGACACAGAGGGACTTAGCGGTTACACAGTGAGGACACACCAGGTACACAGCGGGACACAGCGGGGACACTGCGGGACCCAGCGGGACCCAGCGGGGATACAGCGGGGACACAGCGGGACACAACGGGGGACACAGCAGGGGACACAACGGGGGACAGCGGAGACACAGAGGGACACAGCAGGACACAGCGGGGACACAGCAAGGACACAACGGGACACAGCGGGACACAGCGGGGGACACAGCAGGGGACACAGTGGGACACAGCGAGGGACACAGCGGGACACAGGGGACACACCGGGGACACAGCGGGGACACAGCGGGACACAGCGGGGGACACAGCGGGACAAAGCATGGGACAGAGGGGGACACAGCGTGGACACAGCGGGACACAGCGAGACACAGCAGTGACAAAGCAGCGACACAGCAGGACACAGCGGGACACAGCGGGACACAGCGGGGACACAGCGGGGGACAGAGAGGACACACCGGTGGACAACGGGGACACAGCAGGACAGTGCGGGGGTCACAGTGGGAAACAGCGGAGACACAGGGGGACACAGGGGGCGACACAGTGGGACACAGCTTGACACAGCGGGAGAGAGCAGGGACACAGTGGGGACAAAGCGGGGGACACAGTGGAGGACACAGCGGTAAACAGCGGGGGACACAGCGGGACTCAGCTAGGGACACATCAAAGGACACATCGGGTGACACAGCGGGGAAAACAGCGGGAAACAGTGGGGGACACAGCGAGGACACAGCAGGACACAGCGGGAGACACAGCAGGACACAGCGGGGTACACAGAGGCAGACACAGCGGTACACATCGGGACACAGCGGGGACACAGCGGGACACAGCGGGACACAGGGGGGACACAGCAGGACACAGCGGGGACACAGAGGGACTCAGCGGTTACACAGCGAGGACACACAAGGGACACAGCGGGACACAGCGGAGACAAAGCGGGGACACAGTGAGACACAGCGAGGACACAGCGGGACACAGCGGAGGACACAGCGGGACACAGCGGGGACAAAGCGGGGAACAAAGCGGGGACAAAGCGGGACACTGCGGGACAAAATGGGACACAGATGGACACAGCGGGGACAAAGCAGGGGACACAGCGGGGGACAGCGGGGACACAGCCAGACACAGCAGGACACAGCGGGAAACAGCAGGGACACAGCAAGGACACAGCGGGACACAGCGGGACACAGAGGGGACACAGCGGGGGACAGCAGGGAGACACAGCGGGGACACAGCGGGGACACAGCGGAACACAGTGGGGACACAGCAGGGGACAGCAGGGAGACACAGCGGGGACACATTGGGACACAGCAGGACACAGGGGGTACACAGCAGGACACAGCGGGACACAGCGGGATACACAACCTGACACAGCGGGGGACACAGCGGGGGACACAGCAGGACAAAGCGGGACACTGTGGGGACAGAGTGGGACACAGCGGGGACACAGCGGGGGACACAGCGGGGACACAGCTGCGACATTGCGGGACACACCGGGGACACAGCGGAGACACAGCGGGACACAGCAGCGACACAGCGGAACACAGCGGGAAACACAGGGGGACACAGCCTGGGACAGAACGGGACACAGCGTGGACACAGCGGGACACAGCGAGACACAGCAGTGACAAAGCGGTGACACAGAGGGACACATCGGGACACAGCGGAACACAGCGGGGACACAGCGGGGGACAGAGGGGACACACCGGTGAACAACGGGGACACAGCAGGCCAGCGCGGGGGTCACAGTGGGAAACAGCGGAGACACAGGGGGACACAGGGGGCGACACTGAGGGACACAGCGGGACACAGAAGGACAGAGAGGGGACACATCGGGGACAAAGCGGGGGACACAGTGGGGACACAGCGGTAAACAGCGGGGGACACAGCGGGACTCAGCTGGGGACACATCAAAGGACACAGTGGGTGACACAGCGGGGGAAACAGCGGGAAACAGCGGGGGACACAGAGTGGACAGAGCAGGACACAGCGGGGGACACAGCAGGACACAGCGGGGTATACAGAGGCAGCCACAGCGGTACACATCGGGACACAGCGGGGACACAGCGGGACACAGCGGGGACACAGCAGGACACAGCAGGGACATAGCGGGGACACTGCAGGGGACACAGTGGGACACAGCGGGATACAGCGGGGGACA
>NW_012294048.1:0-6086 GCF_000151885.1 Dipodomys ordii | reverse complement strand
TTCTAACTGGGGTGAGGTGATATCTCAATGTAGTTTTGATTGCATTTCTTTTATGGCTAGGGAAAAGGTCAGATAATGTGATGTTAGGAAAATGAACCCTTAGATATGTATTTTAATGTTTTTTTCTTCCATGCATTTGTTTCTAGCGCATTTATAACATTTCTTTGTTGCTTTGTATGTCCCTCCCCCACAATATAACCCCTGCTTTCACTATATTTGATGTCAGTATAACTTGTGGAGGAGATGGGGAAAAACAAGTCGTTTAAGGATACAGGTGGATCTGTTGCAGCAATGAGAAGTACAAGTTGTCATGTCGAAAACGAGCTTTACAACATTGGTGAGGGGGGAGGGGGAGGATTGGGTGGAGGGTGGGGGGGAGGCTGGGAAGCGATGTGAAGGGTAAACAAAGGATGAGGCTGCAATGCTTGATAAGAAATGTACGAATTATCCTGCCCATGTAATTTTAATCCCTCTGTACAGTATGTTCACTAAAAAAATTAAATTAAATTAAAAAAATAAAGTTTAAAAATATAATTCTTCTAAACATTTTTCTCAAAGTGCACAAAGGAAAAATTAGGATTACCAAAATAATTGCGTAATTCCTATTTCAGTTTGCTCTCATGGTTTTTTTGTAACAGATCTTATCAGGCCCACAAAAAAGAGTGAGGATTCTTGTCAGTTTGTCAAATGTAACTTTGGCTCTTAATATGTTTCAGGTAAGAATATGCTTTAAACTACTTCTATGTTGACCACCTTGTTGCTTTTCATTGGACTAAAGTGGCCTTTTATGAGACTCATTGATCTGTAACTGGTTTGAATGTAGCCCGGGCAGAAAAAGGTCCGTGTGAGACTGCCACCTCTACTCAGCCACCAGAAGGCTGAAAGAGCAAGCAGACCTACTTTAGGATTCAATGTGACAGAGTGCTAGCCTTGAGCTGTAGAGATGTGGGACAGCACTCAGGCCCCAAGTTCAAGTCCAGCAACCAACTAAGGGAAATGCCAATGAGGCATTTTTACCAGTGTGGAGAAGACACTCCTTGGATGAAAGCAATGGAGGAACATCCAGAGACCGTAAGCCAATGCTTGGATGGCAGAAATAATGTCAGATCCTAGAGTCATTTGTGTGTGGTCCTTCAAAATTTGGTCGAGCCAGGAGGTCATGGAAAGATAGTTTGTAAGCATGTCTAATGTCTATGACTACCTTGTAAGGGACAGGAACTTTTCAGTCTTCTGTGATAGTACTAAAAGGCTAAGGTTGTAAAATGTGGAGGATAGTTTAGGTCCCAACCACTGTATGTGCCAAAAGCTCTAATTGGCAGTAACTTTTGAGGTGACACCAGCTACATGAAATTAATCTGCTCAGAAAAGTTTGTATACCTGAGAGTTTTTTTCTATTGATATCTGTCTGAAGGCCTGTATAGGTAACGCAGACATTGTTAAGATTACAAGAGATCACATTCCTAAGCCATCCTGAAAGATCCCTTTGCAAACAGAAGGCTAAATAAGCAGCACTGCTGTAGCCAGAAAAAAGGTCTGTGCATTTGACAAAAGTTAAAATGTTGTTCTTAATGACATCTAACCCTGGTAACCTCTTTGTAAAATAGGCTAAGATTATAGATTCCTGGTTAGTTAGTATCAACACCCCTGAGTCAACTTGAAGAAGTGACAGAAGATGAATCTTCGCCCATCATCCCCATTTAAGAACAAGGGACCACAGTATCTTTTTTTAAAAATGTGACAAAATAGACAGAATACATAGAAGGAAAAGACATGGGAAATAATAGTACAGGCCTGAACCCTCTATTTCTGCCTAGAAAATCCTAATCTTATTAAAAGTACGATCTAGTTTAAAAAATTGTCATCTTGGGCTGGGAAGTTGGCCCAGTGGTAGAGCGCTTGCCTTGCATGCCTGAGGCCCTGGGTTCGATTCCTCAGCACCACATAAGCAAAAAGAAAAAAGCCGGAAGTGGCGCTGTGGCTCAAGTGGTAGAGTGCTAGCCTTGAGCTGAAGAGCTGAGGGACAGTGCCCAGGCCCAGAGTTCAGGCCCCACGACCGGACCCCCCCAAAAAAAAATTGTCATCTTGGTTAATAGTTCTGGGCTACTGTGTAAATAGTCTTAAAAAACTAGTTGGTTCATAGCCTGCCAAGCCTATGCAATGAATCCTTAACCAGTCTTTGTAGGAATTTGCAGTCCAGAATGAGGTGTGACAGTCCCTTGAAGCCACAGAGAGTCCCTGCTGCTGCTGCTGCTACACACCCTAATGACTAAAGTTCAACTACAGCTTGACAGTCACCTGGAGGAAATCTACATAATCACCCAGACCATCTCCACCCTGGTAAAAGTAGACTGAACTCCTGCCTGATTCCATAACCTGAGAATGTTTCCTGTTTGAAAGCTGCTAAAACTAAGATCTTGTGGGACATTCTTTTGGTAATATCCAGTAACCTCTCTACTCCCACAGTGGATATTTGGGGCAAGGATATCACTGCCTTGCCTTAGACACTTCAGGGTCACAGCCTAGTGTGGTTCTGGTATGGTAATTATCTGCTTCCTCCTGGGTGTGTTTTAAAGATAAAGGAGATTTTTTTTTAAATCAATGGAGGTAAGAGGAGGAATGAGACCCAACTCTAATCTTAGCCTTAAAATCTCGCAAGCTTTTCATCCCACTGGTGCCTTGAGGTATTCTGAGATAACTTGGTTCCACAAATCAAAGGAAAAATGTGCAATTTTAAACTCTAGCCACAAAGGAGCTCAAGGAATTGTAAAGAATAGGAGTGTAGTAAAGAAAGCATTAGGAAGGAATTGGGGAAAAATTGATTTCCTCTAGATAAGAAAGGATTTAAAAAGTAAAGATTGTCGTAAAATGTTTGTAAAGAAGACAAACCTCAGAAAGTTTAAGTATGTAGCAAATGGTATGAGTATGTCTTAAAATTGGAGCTTACGAGTACAGCTGGTATAAAGGTAAGTTAGCTGTGGTGTACGGGGTCAGGATTGATGGAAGAAAATGTAAGGACCTTTGGTACTGTTAATTTTTCTTACTCACAATTAGACCTTGTAGACCTTGTAGATCAGCACAGTCCATCTATCAGTTCTGAGATCCCAATACCAAACTGTAAATATAGAATACTATGCCAATTAGGGGACCATGATTGGTTCATGATGCTCTAGAAGAGGAGAGAATGAAGAGCCACAGTAACTACAATTTGAGATTACCCCCACCATCTTGTGCTAGGCTGCCCTCAGAGTAACCCCAAGAGAGAGAAAAACCACGGGTTGCCACCAAACCTTCCCAACCTTAAGAAAGCAGAACAGTTGTCCAAGTGTTCCAGGAACAGAACATACCAATAGTTCCGAAAAAGGGCAATGTGGTTAGGGTGGACTCAAACCAATCAAGTAACGACTTGTGTGGAAGTTCCCTAAACTTGTTTGTTCAATACTATAAAAGCTGGGCTGATTTTGTGCTCAGGGACTCTTAGTGTCATCGGTTTCCCAATGTGCAAAGGACCAAGCTTGAGCTTGCAAATATACGACTCTTTTGCTGTTTGCATTGGTCATGGTCTCTGGTGGCCTTTCGAGGATTCCCAGTCCATACAATAGGGCTTGATAAAAAATGTCTCTTCCCAGAGAATTAAATGGTGGCAATTATAGCTAAAATGATTTAGGGTCATTATTAACATTGAACACATGCTGAGGTTTTTATTTATACCTCTCTTTCTCCCTCCCATTCTTTCTTCGACCATTTCTTTCTTTTCTTTTCTTTTCCTTCTTCCTTCCTTCCTTCATTACTTCCTTCCTACCTACCTTCTTTGCTTGCTTCCTTCCTTCCTACCTTCCTTGCTTGCTTGCTTCCTTCCTTCCCTTCTCTCCTCCTCCTTCTCTACTCTCTTTTCTTTCTCTTTCTTTCCTCTTTCTTTCTTCCCTTTTTTTCCTCTTTTAGGAAGTGAGTATGAATTTAGATATTTTGTTTGCTGAACAAGTATTCTAGCATTAGAACAATCTTTTTTCAATTTAGTTATTTGCTCATAGGTTATCAATTTTGCTGAGGGCTGAACAGAGGCTAAGTTCCTCACCTCTGTCTGCCAAGTAACTCGATCACAAATGCATTGCAGCATGCCAGGCTTAGGATGATATGAGAATCTTATTACGTTCCTTGCTCACTGGTTCTGAACTGTGATCTTCTCAAATTCTAGTTAGTGATGTGAGCTCCAATAGCTTGCTCAGTATAGATTGTCTAAATGAATGATTGAAGGCAATTTCATTTTAATCTTTTTTACCAGTCCAGGGGTTGTTATAATTTTATTTCTAGACAATTTTTGGGCACATTAGCTTTAAAATGTTGCTTTATGGCCTTTTTTTCTCTTTTTACTTTCCTTGGTCATGGGGCATGAACTCCAGAGTTCTTACATTTTCCATCTTACCTTACAAATAAGGAAAGAGTCAAATTCAGTTTGTTGGTATAAAGTCACAAATTGTTTCCTGCAGAAATAAAAATAAATTTCACATCCTGGCTCTAAGGTCTATGTCTTTTTAAGTTAACTACAGCTATGTAAGTGGTATTATGTAAATTGTGTCATGTGTTTATAGCTGTATTGAAGAACATACTCTTAATATATCATTGGAAAACAGGGTTATTGAATAGTATCTATATAAAAATGTTATTTGAACAAATCACACTAAGTTGAAAACTACATCTTAGTCCATCAAAATGTGGAAATTAACGATTTAATTTTTAAGAAAATAATACCATCAAGAAAAGTGAGTATACATTAGAGAGACTGCAGGAAGAACATTAGGGTTTTTACTGTCTCTACCTGTTTAATGTGGTTCTATTTCTTGATATTAAAACTCTCCTCTTGTTATTCTTACTGTATGTAATCCAACGCTGTTTATTACTATGTATTCAGTGTGGAAAATCTAACTTCAAAAATGTGTAAATTTTTTTCCTTTTTCAATCACAACATTGTAATTATGAGGGTACACTGTGTTCATCATCATCTGCACCAAAATTATTACTAACATCATAGTGCTAACTATTGAAAATCTGATATGTATCTATGATTTTGCAATTATTTGTCTGTTGATTAATAATTTTAATGTTACCGCTGTGCATCCATCCATATTAAAATTTAGAACAAATAAAGAAATAAAAAACTAACCCATAACAGGTAGCTTGACTATATGCTTATAACAAATTGTAGAATAGATTTTTGAAGCATTGCAAATTCCTAACCAGTATGGATTAACTTCCCCTCTCCCCACCACTACACATAAATATTTAAGAGTTTGAACAGAATTATTTCAATTAATATACTGTAAATGCTACTACAATATCATAGGTATATCGAACATTCCCTTGAAAATAATAAACTCTACATTCGATTTAAATAATAGTTATTTTATTCTAGGAAAATTTAGGAAAAATAGACTGCATATCTGTGAAATTAAAAAAGGTCAAAAATAGTAACATAAAGTTTTATAGGGAGTCTGTCTTCAGAAATATAGATAGATAGATAGATAGATAGTGTAGAAAGACATATATTTTTGGAGATTGTCATCAGAAATATATACATATGTCTAAATTTTTGTGTAGAACGAGGTACATTATAGTGAAACAAAAATTTTAAGACATAATTAAAATTAAATAAACACATCAAACCAAGTGCCAGTGATTCAAGCCTATAACTCGAGCTATTCTGTGTAATTAGATGTTAGAATTGTGTTCGAAACTAGCCCAGACAGAAAAGTACTTGTTAGATTCTTATCTCCAATTAACCACTAAAAACAAGTATTAGCTCTGTGCCTCAAGTTGTATAGTGCTGGCTTAGAGCATAAAAAGGCTTAGAGCCAATGCTCAGGCCTTGCAAACAAAAACAAAATATATCACATTAATTTCACATTAATTTCACAAAATCATCTTTTAACTGCTGTGAACATTTCTTAGAAACATGAATACATGCCCCTGAAAAATGTTAAGTAAAAATTATAGAATATTTATGTCTATGTTAACGACATGAATATTTAGATTGAGATATCTAGGTACTGATTAGAAATTAAGAATAATGATAATATATTTGGACTGGTCTT
>NW_012294047.1:0-6088 GCF_000151885.1 Dipodomys ordii | reverse complement strand
AGCGAGTCACAGCAGGGACAGAGCGGGTGACACAGAGGGGTACACAGCGGCACACAGCAGTGGACAAAGCAGGACACAGTGGGGGACACAGCGAGGACACTGCGGGACACTGCGGGAGACACAGCAAGGACACAGCGGGACACAGTGGAACACAGCGAGACACAGCAGTGACACAGCAGGGGACCCAGCGGGACACAACCGGGGACACAGCGGGACACAGCGGGGCCAAAGGGAGGACACAGCGGGACACAGCGGGACACAGCGGGACACAGCGGGTCACAGCAGGGACAAAGCGGGGACTCAGCGGGGGACACAGCGGGGGACAAACGGGACACCACGGGATACAGCGGGATACAGCGGGACACAGGGGGGACACAGCAGGACACAGCGGGACACAGAGGGGGACACAGCAGGACACAGCGGGGGACAGAGCGGGGGACAAAGCGGGACACCACGGGTCACAGTGTGTCACATCGGGACACAGCGGCGACACTGCGGGGACACAGCGCGACAAAATGGGGGACACAGCGGGACACAGCGGGAGACAGCATTGGACACAGGAGGGGATAGCGGGGGACAGAGAGGGGACACAGCGGAACACAGCGGTGACACAGCTGGACACAGCTGGGTACACAGCGGGACATAGAGGACACACAGCGGGGACACAGCGGGACACAGCGGGGAACTCACCGGGACACAGCGGGGGACACAACAAGGACACAGCGGAACACTGTGGGAGACACAGCCAGGACACATCCGGACCCAGTGGAACACAGTGTGACACAGCGGGGACACAGCAGGGGACACAGCGGGACACAGTGGGGGACACAGGGGGGACAAAGCGGGACATAGCTGGGGACAAAGCGGGACACAGCGGGACACAGCGGGGACACAGCAGGGACACAGCGGTGGACACAGAGGGACAGAGCAGGGGACACAGCAGGAGACACAAAGGGACACAGCGGGACACAGCGGGGGACACAGGGGGGACACAGCGGGACACAGGGGGGACACAGCGAAGACACATTGGGACACAACGGGGACACAGCGGGACTCAGCGGGGGACATAGCAGTACACAGCGGTACACAGCGGGACACAGCGAGTCACAGCAGGGACAGAGCGGGTGACACAGAGGGGTACACAGCGGCACACAGCAGTGGACAAAGCAGGACACAGTGGGGGACACAGCGAGGACACTGCGGGACACTGCGGGAGACACAGCAAGGACACAGCGGGACACAGTGGAACACAGCGAGACACAGCAGTGACACAGCAGGGGACCCAGCGGGACACAACCGGGGACACAGCGGGACACAGCGGGGCCACAGGGAGGACACAGCAGGACACAGCGGGGGACACAGCAGGAAACAGCGAGGGAAACAGCATCGATAGAGCGGGAACACAGCGGGACACAGCGGGGTACACAGCTGGGGACACAACGGGACACAGTGTGGGACATAGCGGGACACAACAGGACACAGTGGGACACAGCGGGACACAGCGGGGGACACAGCGATGACAAAGCGGGACACAGGGGGGGACACAGTGGGACAGAGCAGGGTAAACAGCAGGGGACACAGAGGGACCCAGAGGGACACAGCGGGGGACACAGGGGGGACACAGCGGGACACAGCGGGGGACACAGCGAGGACACATTGGGACACAGCGGGGACACAGCAGGACTCAGCGGGGGACACAACAGTACACAGCGAGACACAGCGGTACACAGTGGAGCACAGCAGGGACACAGCGGGGGGAAAAGCGGGACACAGCGGGACACAGCGGGGGACACAGCGGGGGACACAGAGGGGTACACAGCGGGAAACAGAAGTGGACAAAGCAGGACACAGTGAGGGACACAGCGAGGACACTGCGGGACTCTGCGGGAGACACAGCGAGGACACAGCGTGACACAGCGGAACACAGCGGGACACAGCAGGGACACAGCAGGGGACACAGCGGGACACAGCGGGGACACAGCAGGGACACAGCGGGGGACACAGTGGGGCATAGCAGGGGACACAGCAGGGGACACAGAGGGACAGAGAGGGACACAGCAGGGGACACAGGGGGGACACAGCGGGACACAGCGGGGGACACAGTGAGGACACATCGGGAAACAGCGGGGACACAGCGAGGACACATTGGGATAATTTGCGGGGACACAGCGGGACTCAGAGGGGGACACAGCAGTACACAGCGGGACACAGCGGGGCACAGCAGGGACACAGCGGGGGACACAGCGGGAAACAGCGAGGGACACTGCGGGGGACACAGCGGGAAACAGTGTGGAACACAGAGAGTACACAGCGGGACCCAGCGGGACACAGCGTCGATACAGCGGGGACACAGCGTGACACAGCAGGGTACATAGCTGGGGACACAACGGGACACAGTGGGGGACATAGCGGGACACAGCGGGACACAGCGGGACACAGCGGGTCACAGCGGGGACAAAGCGGGGGACACAGCGGGAAACAGCGAGGGACACTGTGGGGGACACAGCGAGACACAGTGTGGAACACAGAGAGTACACAGCGGGACCCAGCGGGACACAGCGTCGATACAGCGGGGACACAGCGTGACACAGCAGGGTACATAGCTGGGGACACAACGGGACACAGTGGAGGACATAGCGGGACACAGCGGGACACAGCGGGTCACAGCGGGGATAAAGCGGGGACTCAGCGGGGGACAAACGGGACACCACGGAATACAGCGGGATACAGCGGGACACAGGGGGGACACAGCAGGACACAGCGGGACACAGAGGGGGACACAGCGGGACACAGCGGGGGACAGAGCGGGGGACAAAGCGGGACACCACGGGTCACAGTGTGTCACATCGGGACACAGCGGCGACACTGCGGGGACACAGCGCGACAAAATGGGGGACACAGCGGGACACAGCGGGAGACAGCATTGGACACAGGAGGGGATAGCGGGGGACAGAGAGGGGACACAGCGGAACACAGCGGTGACACAGCTGGACACAGCTGGGTACACAGCGGGACATAGAGGACACACAGCGGGGACACAGCGGGACACAGCGGGGGACACAACAAGGACACAGCGGAACACTGTGGGAGACACAGCCAGGACACATCCGGACCCAGTGGAACACAGTGTGACACAGCGGGGACACAGCAGGGGACACAGCGGGACACAGTGGGGGACACAGGGGGGACAAAGCGGGACATAGCTGGGGACAAAGCGGGACACAGCGGGACACAGCGGGGACACAGCAGGGACACAGCGGTGGACACAGAGGGACAGAGCAGGGGACACAGCAGGAGACACAGAGGGACACAGCGGGACACAGCGGGGGACACAGGGGGGACACAGCGGGACACAGGGGGGACACAGCGAAGACACATTGGGACACAACGGGGACACAGCGGGACTCAGCGGGGGACACAGCGAGTCACAGCAGGGACAGAGCGGGTGACACAGAGGGGTACACAGCGGCACACAGCAGTGGACAAAGCAGGACACAGTGGGGGACACAGAGAGGACACTGCGGGACACTGCGGGAGACACAGCAAGGACACAGCGGGACACAGTGGAACACAGCGAGACACAGCAGTGACAGAGCAGGGGACCCAGCGGGACACAACCGGGGACACAGCGGGACACAACGGGGCCAAAGGGAGGACACAGCGGGACACAGCGGGACACAGCGGGACACAGCGGGTCACAGCGGGGACAAAGCGGGGACTCAGCGGGGGACACAGCGGGGGACAAACGGGACACCACGGAATACAGCGGGATACAGCGGGACACAGGGGGGACACAGCAGGACACAGCGGGACACAGAGGGGGACACAGCGAGACACAGCGGGGGACAGAGCGGGGGACAAAGCGGGACACCACGGGTCACAGTGTGTCACATCGGGACACAGCGGCGACACTGCGGGGACACAGCGCGACAAAATGGGGGACACAGCGGGACACAGCGGGAGACAGCATTGGACACAGGAGGGGATAGCGGGGGACAGAGAGGGGACACAGCGGAACACAGCGGTGACACAGCTGGACACAGCTGGGTACACAGCGGGACATAGAGGACACACAGCGGGGACACAGCGGGACACAGCGGGGAACTCACCGGGACACAGCGGGGGACACAACAAGGACACAGCGGAACACTGTGGGAGACACAGCCAGGACACATCCGGACCCAGTGGAACACAGTGTGACACAGCGGGGACACAGCAGGGGACACAGCGGGACACAGTGGGGGACACAGGGGGGACAAAGCGGGACACAGCTGGGGACAAAGCGGGACACAGCGGGACACAGCGGGGACACAGCAGGGACACAGCGGTGGACACAGAGGGACAGAGCAGGGGACACAGCAGGAGACACAGAGGGACACAGCGGGACACAGCGGGGGACACAGTGGGGACACAGCGGGACACAGGGGGGACACAGCGAAGACACATTGGGACACAACGGGGACACAGCGGGACTCAGCGGGGGACATAGCAGTACACAGCGGGACACAGCGGGTCACAGCAGGGACAGAGCGGGTGACACAGAGGGGTACACAGCGGGACACAGCAGTGGACAAAGCAGGACACAGTGGGGGACACAGCGAGGACACTGCGGGACACTGAGGGAGACACAGCAAGGACACAGCGGGACACAGTGGAACACAGCGGGACATAGCAGTGACACAGCAGGGGACACAGCGGGACACAGCCGGGGACACAGCGGGACACAGCGGGGGAGACAGGGAGGACACAGCGGGACAAAGCGGGTGACACAGCGGGACACAGCGAGGGACACAGCGTCGATAGAGCAGGGACACAGCGGGGTACACAGCTGGGGACACAAAGGGACACAGTGGGGGACATAGCGGGACACAACGGGACGCAGCGGGACACAGCGGGGCACAGCGGGGACAAAGCAGGAGACACAGCAGGGAACAGAGCAGGACACAGCAGGGGACACAGCGAGGACACAGCGGGACACAGCGGGGAAACAGCGGGGACTCAGCGGGGGACACAGCGGGGGACAAACGGGACACCACGGAACACAGCGGGATACAGCGGGACACAACGGGGACAAAGCGGGACTCAGCGGGGAACACAGCAGGGGTCAAAGCGGGACACCACGGGACACAGTGTGACACATTGCGCCACAGCGGCGATACTGCGGGAACACAGCGGGACAAAGTGGGGGACACAGCGGGACACAGCGTGGGACACAGCAGGGGATAGCGGGGGACAGAGAGTGGACAGAATGGAACACAGCGGTGACACAGCTGGACACAGCGGGGTACAAAGCGGGACACAGCGGGCACACAGCGCGGACACAGCAGGGACACAGCAGGGGACACAGTGGGACACAGCAGGGACACAGCATGGGACACAGAGGGACACAACGGGACACAGCGGGACACAGCGGGGCACAGCAGGGACACAGCGAGGGACACAGCAGGGGACACAGGGAGGACACAGCGGGACACAGTGGGGGACACAGCGGAACACAGCGAGGGACACAGTGGGGGACACAGTGGGACACAGCGGGGTACACTGAGGGGACACAGTGGGACCCAGCGGGACACAGCGTCGATACAGCGGGGACACAGCGGGACACAGCGGGGTACACAGCTGGGGACACAAGGGGACACAGTGGGGGACATAGAGGGACACACTGGGACACAGCGGGACACAGCGGGGCACAGCGGGGACAAAGCGGGAGACACAGCGGGGAACAGAGCAGGACACAGCGGGGTACACAGCGAGGACACAGCAGGACACAGCGAGGACACAGCGGGACACAGCCGGGGACACAGCGGGACACAACGGGGAACACAGCGGGGGACACAGCAGAACACAGCGGCACACAGCAGGGTACACAGTGGTGACACAGTGGTACACAGCGTGGGACACAGCGAGGACACAGCAAAACACAGCGTGGGACAACGCGGGAGACAGTGGGGGACACAGCGAGGACACAGCGGGTCACAGCGGGGACACAGCGGGACACAGCGGGGGACACAACGACGACACAGCGGGGGACACAGCGGGGGACACTGCGGAACTCAGCGGGGAACACTGGGGGCACACAGCGGGTCAC
>NW_012294046.1:0-3341 GCF_000151885.1 Dipodomys ordii | reverse complement strand
CAGCGGGGGACAAAGCGGGACACAGCGTGAAACAGCGGTGAACCTGCGGGGACACAGCGGGACACAGCGGGGGACACAGCGGGACACAGCGGGCCACAGCGGGGGACACAGCAGGGACACAGTGGGACACAGTAGGACACAGCGTGGGACAAAGCTGGAGACAGCAGAGGACACAGCGAGGACACACCCGGACACAGCGGGGACACAGAGGGGACTCAGCAGGGGACATAGAGGGGAAAAAGCGGGACACCACGGGACACAGTAGGACACAGCGGGACACAGCAGGGACACTGCCGGACACAGCTGGGGGACACAGCGGTGGACAGCGGGGGAAAGAGAAGGGACACAGCGGGACACAGAGGGGACACAGCTGGACACAGAAGGGTACACAGTGGGGCACAGCGGACTCACAACAGGGACAGAGCTGGACACAGAGGGACACAGAGGGGACAGAGCGTGACACAGCGGGACACAGCAGGACACAGCAGGGGACTCAGCGGGACACAGCGGGGGACACAGGGAGGACACAGCTGGACACTGAGGGAGACAGAGCGAGGACACAGCCGGACACTGCGAAACACAGCGTGACACAGTGGGGACACAGCAGGGGACACAGCGGGACACAGCGGGGGACACACAGGGACACAGCGGGGTACACAGCAGGGACAAAGCGGGACACAGAGGGGGACACAGCGAGGACAAAGCGGGACACAGCGGGACACAGCGGGACACAGCTGGGGACACTGCGGGACACAGCGGGACCCAGCGGGGACAAAGCGTGAGACACAGCGGTGGACAGAGAGGGAGACAGAGGCGGACACAGCGAGGATACAGCGGGACACAGCGGGGACACAGAGGTGGCTCAGGGGGGGCCACAGCGGGGGACAAAGCGGGACACCACGGAACACTGCGGGACACAGCATGAAACAGCGGTGAACCTGCGGGGACACAGCAGGGGACACAGCAGAAAACAGCAGTGACACTGCGGGGACACAGTGGGATACAGCGGGACACAGCGTCGATACAGCGGGGACACAGCGGAACACAGTGGGGTACACAGCTGGGGACACAACGGGACACAGCGGGGGACACAGCGAGGACACAGCAGAACACAGCGTGGGAAACAGCGAGGACACAGCGGGACACAGTGAGACACAGCGGGACACAGTGGGGACACAGCAGTACACACACATCGAGACACAGCGGGGGACACAGCGGGACACAGCGGGGAACACAGCGAGGACACAGCGGGGACACTGCGGGAACATAGTGGGACACAGTGGTTCACACAGCGGGACAAAGCGGGACACAGCTTGGGACACAGCGGGAACACACCAGGACACAGCAGGGGACACAGCGAGGACACAGCGGGACACAGTGGGACACAGCGTGGAACAAAGCGGGAGACAGCAGCGGACACAGCGAGGACACAGCGGGACACAGCGGCGACACATAGAGGACTCAGCGGGGGACACAGTGGGGGACAGAGCGGGACAGAGCGGGACACTGCGGGACACAGCGGGGGACACAGCGGGACACAGCGGGGGACACAGGGAGGACACAGCTTAACACAGCATGGGACAAAGCGAGGACACAGCAGGACACAGCGAGACACAGCCGGACACAGCGGGGACCCAGCAGTGGACACAGCGGGACACAGCGGGGGACAAAGCGGGACCCAGCGGGACACAGCGTGGGACACAGCGGGACACAGCGTCTATAGAGCGGGTACACAGCGGGACACAGCGGTGACACAGCGGGTCCCAGCAGGGACACAACAAGGACACAGCGGATGACACAGCGGATGACACAGCGGGTCACAGAATGGGACACAGCGAGGGACACAGCGGGGGACACAGCGGGACACACCGGGGGACACAGCGGGACACAGCGGGGACACAGAGGGGACTCAGCAGTGGACATAGCGGGGGACAAAGCGGGACACCACATGACACAGTGGGACACAGCGGGACACAGCGGGGACACTGCGGGGACACAGCAGGACCCAGCGGGGAAACAGGGGGAACACAGTGGGACACAGCGAGGACACAGCGGGACACAGCGGGACACTGAGGGGCACAGCGGGGGACACAGCGGGACACAGCGGGGGACACAGGGAGGACACAGCGGAAAACAGCATGGGACAATGCGAGGACACAGCGGGAAACAGCGAGACACAGCGGGACCCAGCGGGGACCCAGCAGTGGACACAGCGGGACACAGCGGGGGACAAAGCAGGACACCACGGAACACAGCAGGACACAGCGTGAAACAGCGGTGAACCTGCGGGGACACAGCGATACACAGCGGGGGACCCAGCAGGACCCAGCGGGACCCAGCGGGGCACACAGCCGGACACAGCGGGGACACAGCGGGACCCAGCAGGACACAGCGGGGGACACAGCGGGACACCACAGAACACAGTGGCAAACAGCGGGACACAGCGGGGAAACCGCGGGGACACAGGGGGTCAAAGCGTGGGACACATAGGGACACAGCGGGGGAAACAGCGGGACAGTGGGACACAGCGGGGGACACAGGGGGGACACAGCGGGACCAAGCGGGACACAGCGTCGATACAGCAGAGACACAGCGGGACACAGCGGGGGACACAGCGAGGACACAGCAGAACACAGCGTGGGAAACAGCGAAGACACATTCGGTCACAGCGGGGATACAGCGGGACTCAGCGGGGGACACAACAGTACACTGCGGGACACAGCGGGACACAGCGGGGGACACAGAGGGGTAAACAGCAGGACACAGCGGGGAACACAGCGAGGACACAGCGGGACCAAGTGGGATACAACGTCGATACAGCGGGGACACAGCAGGACACAGCGGGGTACGCAGATGGGGACACAAAGGGACACAACGAGGACACAGCGAGCACACAGCAGAACACAGCGTGGGAAACAGCGAGGACACAGCGGGACACAGCGAGACACAGCGGGACACAGTGGGGACACAGCAGTAGACTCAGTGAGACACAGCGGGGGACACAGCGGGACACAGCGGGGAACACAGCGAGGACACAGCGGGGACACAGCGGGGACACTGCGGGAACATAGTGGGACACAGCGGGGCACACAGCGGGACACAGCGGGACACAGCTTGGGACACAGCGGGAACACAGCAGGACACAGCGGGGGACACAGCGAGGACACAGCAGGACACAGCGGGACACAGCGTGGGACAAAGCGGGAGACAGCAGGGGACACAGCGAGGACACAGCGGGACACAGCGGGGACACATAGAGGACTCAGCGGGGGACACAGTGGGGGACAGAGTGGGACACAGCGGGACACTGCGGGGCACAGCGGGGGACACAGCGGGACACA
>NW_012294045.1:0-2747 GCF_000151885.1 Dipodomys ordii | reverse complement strand
GGGGACCCCAGCAGGACACAGCGGGACACAGCAGGACACAGCGGGGACACAGCGGGACACAGCGGGGGACACAGCGGGACACAGCGGGGACACAGAGGGGACTCAGCACGGGACATAGCGGGGGACAAATCGGGACACCACAGGACACAGTGGGACACAGCGGGACACAGCAGGGACACTGCGGGGACACAGCGGGACAAAGCGGGGGACCCAGCGGGACACAGCGGGACCCAGCAGGACCCAGCGGGGAAACAGCGGGGACACAATGGGACACAGCGAGGACACAGCGGGACACAGTGGGGGACACAGCGGGACACAGCAAGGCACAACGGGGTCACAGCAGTGGACACAGCGGGACACAGCGGGGGACACAGCCAGACACAGCCGGGGACACAGCGGGACACAGTGGGGGACACAGCAAGGGACACATTGGGACACAGTGGGGGACACAGCGGGACACAGCGTGGACACAGCTGGACACAGTGGGGTACAGAGCCGGACACAGCAAGGCACAACGGGGTCACAGCAGTGGACACAGCCGGACAAAGCGGGGCACAGAGCGGGACAGAGCGGGGATACAGCAGGTGCCACAGAGGGACACAGCGGGACACAGCGGGACACAGCGGGGGACACAGCGAGGACACATTGGGACACAGCGGGTACACAGCGGGACTCAGCGGGGGACACAGCAGGACACAGCGGGACACAGTGGGACACAGTGGGGCACAGCAGGGACACAGCGAGTGACACAGCAGGGGACACAGCGGGACACCGCAGGGGACACAGGGAGGATACAGCGGGACACAGCAGGGGACACAGCGGAACCCAGCGAGGGACACAGCGGGGGACACAGTGGGACACAGCGGGGTACACAAAGAGGACACAGCGGGACCCAGCTGGACATAGCTTCGATACAGCGGGGACACAGCGGGACACAGCAGGGTACACAGCTGGGGACACAACGGGACATAGTGGGGGACATAGCGGGATAAAGCGGGACACAGCGGGACACAGCGGGACACAGTGGGGCACAGTTGGGACAAAGTGGGCGACACAGCGCGGAACAGAGCAGGACACAGCAGGGGACACATCGAGGACACATCGGCACACAGCGGGGACACAGTTGGGACACAGCGGGGGACACTGAGGGTCACAAACGGGACAACACGGAACACAGCGGGACACAGTGGGATAAAGCGGGACACTGCGTGGATACAGCGGGACACAGCGGGGGACACAGCAGGGCACAGCGGGACACAGAGGGGGACAAGGCGGGACACAGTGGGGGACAGAGCGGGGGACACAGCGAGACACAACGGGTACAAAGCGAGACACAGCAGATTACACAGTGGAACACAGCGGGCACACAGCCGGGATACAACGGGACACAGTGGGGAAAGAGCGGGACAAAGCGTGACACAGCGGGAAACAGCGGGGTACACAGCAGGACAAACGGGGGACACAGCGGGGTACACTGCGGGACACACGGTGGACACAGCAAGGACACAGCGGGACACAGTGACGACACAGCGGGACACAGCGGGGGAAACAGCGGGACACAATGTGGACACAGCAGTGGACACAGCCGGACACAGCGGGGGACAGAGGGGGACACAGCGGGGGACACAGCGAAGACACATTGGGACACAGCGGGGATACAGCGGGACTCAGCGGGGGACACTGCAGTACACAGAGGGACACAGCGGGACACAGAGGGGGACACAGTGGGACAGAGCGGGGGACACAGAAGGGGACACAGAGGAACTCAGCGGGACACAGCAGAGGACACGGGGGGACACAGCGGGACACAGCGGGGGATACAGCGAGGACACATTGGGACACAGTCGGGACACAGCAGGACTCAGCGGGGGACACAGCAGTACACAGCGGGACACATCAGTGACACAGCTAGACAAAGCGGGGTACACAGCGGGACACACCGGGCACACAGCAGGGACACAGCGGGACACACCGGGACACAGTGGAGAAAGAGCGGGACACAGCGTGACACAGCGGGACACAGCGGGGTACACAGCGGGACACATGGTGAACACAGTGTGGACACAGCGGGACACAGCTGGGGACACAGCAAGACACAGCAGGGGACACAACGGGACACAGCGGGGAACACAGCGAGGACACAGCGGGGACACAGCGGGGACACTGCGGGAACATAGTGGGACACAGCGGGGCACACAGCAGGACACAGCAGGACACAGCTTGGGACATAGTGGGAACACAGCAGGACACAGCGGGGGACACAGCAAGGACACAGCGGGACACAGCGTGACACAGCGTGGGACAAAGCGGGAGACAGCAGGGGACACAGCGAGGACACAGCGGGACACAGCGGCGACACATAGAGGACTCAGCGGGGGACACAGTGGGGGACAGAGCGGGACACAGCGGGACACTGCAGGGCACAGCGGGGGACACAGCGGGACACAGCGGGGGACCCAGCGGGACACAGCGGGACACAGCGGGACACTGCGGGGCACAGCGGGGGATACAGCGGGACACAGCGGGGGACACAGGGAGGACACAGCTTAACACAGCATGGGACAAAGCGAGGACACAGCGGGACACAGCGAGACACTGCGGGACACAGCGGGGACCCAGCAGTGGACACAGCGGGACACAGCGGGGGACAAAGCGGGACACCACGGAACACAGAAGGACACAGCGTGAAACAGCGGTGAACCTGCGGGGACACAGCGGGGACACTGCGGCAACATAGTGGGACACAG
>NW_012294044.1:0-6090 GCF_000151885.1 Dipodomys ordii | reverse complement strand
CCTCGCTGTGTCCCCTGCTGTCTCCCGCTTTTTCCCACGCTGTGTCCCATCTGTGTCCCGCTGTGTCCTCGCTGTGTCCCCTGCTGTGTCCTGCTGTGTTCCCGCTGTGTCCCAAGCTGTGTCCCGCTGTGTCCCGCTGTGTGCCCCGCTGTGTCCCACTATGTTCCCGCAGTGTCCCCGCTGTGTCCCCGCTGTGTCCTCGCTGTGTTCCCCGCTGTGTCCCGCTGTGTCTCGCTGTGTCTACTGCTGTGTCCCCACTGTGTCCCGCTGTGTCTCGCTGTGTCCCGCTGTGTCCTCGCTGTTTCCCACGCTGTGTTCTGCTGTGTCCTCGCTGTGTCCCCCGCTGTGTCCCGTTGTGTCCCCAGCTGTGTACCCCACTGTGTCCCGCTGTGTCCCCGCTGTATCGACGCTGTGTCCCGCTGGGTCCCGCTGTGTCCTCCCTGTGTTCCCCACTGTGTCCCGCTATGTATCCCTCTGTGTCCCTCGCTGTGACCCGCTGTGTCCCGCTGTGTACTGCTGTGTCCCCCGCTGTGTCCCGCTGTGTCCCCGCAGTGTCCCAATGTGTCCACGCTGTGTCCCGCGCTGGGTCCCGCTGGGTCCCCCCTGTGTCCCCCGCTGTGTTCCGCTGTGTCCGGCTGTGTCCCCCACTGTGTCCCCCGCTTTGTCCCCCGCAGTGTCAGCGCTGTGTCCCGCTGTGTCCTCGCTGTGTCCCCCGCTGTCTCCTGCTCTGTACCCCGCTGTGTCTCAAGCTTTGTCCCCGCTGTGTCCCATTGTGTCCCGCTGTGCCCCCACTGTGTCCCGTTGTGTTCACAGCTGTGTACCACGCTGTGTAACGCTGTGTCCCCGCTGTATCGATGCTGTATACCGCTGGGTCCCGCTGGGTCCTCGCTGTGTTCCCCGCTGGGTCCCGCTGGGTCCCACTGTGTCCCGCTGTGTCCCCCGCTGTGTCCCCCGCTGTGTCCCTATGTGTCCCACGCTTTGTCCCCCTGTGTCCCCGCAGTTTCCCCGCTGTGTCCCGCTGTTTCCCACTGTGTTCTTTGGTGTCCCGCTTTGTCCCCCGCTGTGTCCCCCGATGAGTCGCCGCTGTGTCCCCGCTTTGTCCCGCTGAGTCCTCCATGTGTCCCCCGCTGGGTCCCGCTGTGTCCGGCTGTGTCCCCTGCTGTGTCCCCCGCTGTGTCCCCACAGTGTCAGCGCTGTGTCCCGCTGGTTCCTCACTGTGTCCCCCGCTGTCTCCCGCTGTGTCCACCGCTGTGTCCCGCTGTGTCCCCCGCTGTGCCCTGCAGTGTCCCGCTTTGTCCCGCTGTGTCCTCGCTGTGTCCCGCTGTGTCCCCGCTGTCTCCAGCTCTGTCCCCTGCTGTGTCTCATGCTTTGTCCCCGCTGTGTCCCACTGCGTCCCGCTGTGTCCCCCTGTGCCCCCACTGTGTGCCGTTGTGTCCACAGCTTTGTACCATGCTGTGTAACGCTGTGTCTCCGCTGTATCTACGCTGTGTCCCGCTGGGTGCCGATGTGTCCTCGCTGTGTTCCCCGCTGTGTCCAGCTGTTTCCCCCACTGTGTCCCCCACTGTGTCCTCGCTGTGTCCCCCGCTGTGTCCCGCTTTGTCCCGCTGTGTCCCGCTGTGTCCTCGCTATGTCCCGCTCTGTGTCCCGCCGTGTCCCGCTGTGTCCCGCTGTGTCCCGCTGCGTCCCCGCTGTGTCCCGCTGTGTCCCGCTTTTTCCCCCACTGTGTCCCGCAGTGACACCGCTGTGTCCCGTTGTGTCCCACTGTGTCCCGTGGTGTCCCGCTTTTTCCCCCGCTGTGTCCCCAGCTGAGTCTCGCTGTGTCCGCACTGTGTCCTCTCTGTGTCCCCCGCTGTGTCCTGCTCTCTTCCCCATTGTGTCTCCCGTTTTGTCCCTGCTGTGCCCCGCTGTGTCCCGCTGTGTCCCGCTGTGCCCCCACTGTGACCCGTTGTGTTAACAGCTGTGTATCCCGCTGTGTCCCGCTGTGTACCCGCTGTATCGACGCTGTGTCCCGCAGGGTCCTGCTGTGTCTCTCTCTGTGTTCCCCATTGTGTCCCGCTGTGTCTCCCGCTGTGTCCCTTTCTGTGTCCCCCGCTGTGTCCCGCTGTGTCCCGCTGTGTCCCCCGCTGTGTCCTTGCTGTGTCCCTGCTGGGTCCCGCTGGGTCCCACAGTGTCCCCCGCTGAGTCCGGTTGTGTCACCGCTGTGTCCCGCTGTGTCCCCGCTCTATCGACGCTGTGTCCCGCTGGGTCCCGCTGTGTCCTCTCTTTGTTCCCCGCTGTGTCCCGCTGTGTCCCCTGCTGTGTCTCTCGCTGTGTCCCGCTGTGTCCCCGGCTGTGTCCGGCTGTGTCCCGCTGTGTCCCCCGCTGTGTCCTTGCTGTGTCCCCGCTGTGTCCCGCTGTGTCCCGCAGTGTCCCCAGCTGTGTCCCGCTGTGTCACCGCTGTGTCCCGCTTTGTCCTGGCTGTGTCCCCCGCTGTGTCCCGCTTTGTGCCTGCTGTTTACCCCGCTGTGTCCCTCTGTGTCCGCTGCTGTGTCCCGCTGTGTCCCCTGCTCTGTCCCCATTGTGTCACGCTGTGTTTCGCTGTGTCCGGCTGTGTCCTCGCTCTGTCTCCCTCAGTGTCCAGCTGTGTCCTCCCTGTGGCCCCCGCTGTGTCCCGCTGAGTCCCCTGCTGTGTCCCGCTGTGTCACGCTGTGTCACGCTCTGTCCCCTCTGTGTCCCTCAGTGTCCAGCTCTGTCCCTGTTGTGTGTCCGCTGTGCCCCGCTGTGTACCCTTCTGTGTCCAGCTGTGTCCCCTCTGTGTCCCGCTGTGTCCCTTCTCTGTCCCCCGCTGTCCACCGCTGTGTCCCCCGGCTGTGTCCCGCAGTGTCCCCGCTGTGTCCCGCTGTGTCCTACTGTGTCCCGTGGTGTCCCGCTTTTTCCCCTCTATGTCCCCTGCTGAGTCCCCTCTGTGTCCCCGCTGTGTCCAGTTGTGTCCTCGCTGTGTCCTCCGCTGTCTCCCGCTTTGTCCCACGCTGTGTCTTACTGTGTCCCACTGTGTCCCTGCTGTGTCCCCCGCTGTATCCTTGCTGTGTCCCCCGCTGTGTCCCGCTGTGTCCCCCGCTGTGTCCTGCTGGGTCCTGCTGTGTCCCCGCTGTGTCCCTGCTGTGTCTGGCTGTGTCCCCTGCTGTGTCCCACTCGGTCCCGCTGTGTCCCCCGCTGTGTACCGCTGTGTCCCTGCAGGTACACCGCTGTTTCACGCTGTGTCCTGCTGTGTTCCGTGGTGTCCTGCTTTGTCCCCCGCTGTGTCCCGCTGTGTCCACTGCTGGGTCCCCGCTGGGTCCCGCTGTGTCTCGCTGTTTCCCGCTGTGTACTCGCATTGTCCCATGCTGTGTTCCGCTGTGTCCTCGCTGTGTCCCCCGCTTTGTCCCGCTGTGTCCCCCGCTGTGCCCCGCATTGTCCCGCTGTGTCCCGCTGTGTCCTCGCTGTGACCCACTGTGTCCCCCCTGTTTCCCCGCTGGGTCCTGCTGTGTCCCGCTGTGTCACCGCTGTGTCCTTCTGTGTCCCTGCTCTATAGACGCTGTGTCCCGCTGTGTCCCCCGCTGTGTCCCGCTGGGTCCCGCTGTGTTCCCCGCTGTGTCCCGCTGTGTCCCCGCAGGTTCACCGCTGTTTCACGCTGTGCCCTGCTGTGTTCCTTGGTGTCCTGCTTTGTCCCCCGCTGTGTCCCGCTGTGTCCACTGCTGGGTCCCCGCTGTGTCCCTCTGTGCCTCGCTGTGTCCCGCTGTGTCCTCGCTTTGTCCCATGCTGTGTTAAGCTGTGTCCTCCCTGTGTCCCCCGCTGTGTCCCGCTGTGTCCCCCGCTGTGCCCCGCAGTGTCCCGCTGTGTCCCGCTGGGTCCCCCGATGTGTCCCGCTGTGTCCCACGCTGTGCCCCGCAGAGTCCCGCTGTGTCCCGCTCTGTCCCCCACTGTGTCCCGCTGTGTCCCCCGCTGTGTCCCTCACTGTGTCCCCCTCTGTGCCCAGCTGTGTCCCGCTGTGTCACCGCTGTTTCCCTCTTTGTCCTCGCTGTGTCCCCCGCTGTGTCCCGCTTTGTCCTTGCTGTGTACCCCGCTGTGTTTCTCTGTGTCACCGGCTGTGTCCCGCTGTGTCCCCTGCAGTGTCCCCACTGTGTCACGCTGTGTTTCGCTGTGTCCGGCTGTGTCCTCGCTCTGTCTCATTCAGTGTCCAGCTGTGTCCTCCCTGTGTCCCCCGCTGTGTCCCGCTGAGTCCCCTGCTGTGTCCCGCTGTGTCCCGCTGTGTCCCGCTCTGTCCCATCTGTGTCCCTCTGTGTCCAGCTCTGTCCCTGTTGTGTGTCCGCTGTGCCCCGCTGTGTACCCTTCTGTGTCCAGCTGTGTCCCCTCTGTGTCCCGCTGTGTCCCTTCTCTGTCCCCCACTGTCCACCGCTGTGTCCCCCGGCTGTGTCCTGCAGTGTCCCCGCTGTGTCCCGCTGTGTCCTACTGTGTTCCGTGGTGTCCCGCTTTTTCCCATCTATGTCCCCTGCTGAGTCCCCTCTGTGTCCCCGCTGTGTCCAGGTGTGTCCTCGCTGTGTCCTCCGCTGTCTCCCGCTTTGTCCCACACTGTGTCCTAGTGTGTCCCACTGTGTCCCTGCTGTGCCCCCGCTGTGTCCCGCTGGGTCCCCCGCTGTTTCCCGCTGTGTCCCCGCAGGTTCACCGCTGTTTCACGCTGTGTCCTGCTGTGTTCCGTGGTGTCCCGCTTTGTCCCCCGCTGTGTCCTGCTGTGTCCACTGCTGGGTCCCCGCTGGGTCCCGCTGTGTCTTGCTGTTTCCCGCTGTGTCCTCGCTTTGTCCCATGCTGTGTTCCGTTGTGTCCTCCCTGTGTCCCCCGCTGTGTCCCGCTGTGTCTCCCGCTGTGCCCCGCAGTGTCCCGCTGTGTCCCGCTGTGTCCTTGTTGTGTCCCACTGTGTCCCCGCTGTTTCCCTGCTGGGTCCTGCTGTGTCCCACTGTGTCCTGTGGTGTCCCGATTTGTCTCCCGCTATGTCCCCTGCTGAGTCCCCTCTGTGTCCCCGCTGTGTCCCGCTGTATCCCCCGCTGTGTCCCGCTGTGTCCCCCGCTGTGTCCTGCTGTGTCCCGCTGTGTCCTGCTGGGTCCCGCAGTGTCCCCGCAGTGTCCCCGCTGTGTCCCGCTGTGTCCCCCGCTGTGTCCCGCTGTGTCCCCGCAGGTTCACCGCTGTTTCACGCTGTGTCCCGCTGTGTTCCGTGGTGTCCCGCTTTGTCCCCCGCTGTGGCCCCCCTGAGCCACCTCTGTGTCCCCGCTGTGTCCCGCTGTGTCCTCGCTGTGTCCGCCTCTGTCTCCCGCTCTGTCCACCGCTGTGTCTCACGCTTTGTCCCCGCTGGGTCCCGCTGGGTCCCGCTCTGTCCCCCACTGTGTCCCCCGCTGAGTCCTCTATGTGTCGCCGCTGTGTCCCGCTGTGTCCTTGCTGTGTCCCCTGCTGTCTCCCACTTTGTCCCACGCTGTGTCCCGCTGTGTCCCGCTGTGTCCTCGCTGTGTCCCCCGCTGTGTCCTGCTGTGTTCCCGCTGTGTCCCAAGCTGTGTCCCGCTGTGTCCCGCTGTGTGCCCCGCTGTGTCCCACTATGTTCCCGCAGTGTCCCCGCTGAGTCCCCGCTGTGTCCTCGCTGTGTTCCCCGCTGTGTCCCGCTGTGTCCCCCGCTGTGTCTCCCTGTGTCTACTGCTGTGTCCCCACTGTGTCCCCCAGTGTCTCGCTGTGTCCCGCTATGTCCTCGCTGTTTCCCACGCTGTGTTCTGCTGTGTGCTCGCTGTGTCCCCCGCTGTGTCCCGTTGTGTACCCAGCTGTGTACCCCGCTGTGTCCCGCTGTGTCCCCGCTGTATCGACGTTGTATCCCGCTTGGTCCCACAGTGTCCTCGCTGTGTTCCCGCTGTGTCCTGCTGTTTACCCCTCTGTGTCCCCCGCTGTTTCCCGCTGTGTCCCGCTGTGTACTGTTGTGTCCCCCGCTGAGTCCCGCTGTATCTCCGCTGTGTCCCAATGTGTCCTCGCTGTGTCCCGCGCTGGGTCCCGCTGTGTACCCCGCTGTGTCCCAATGTGTCCTCGCTGTTCCCACGCTGT
>NW_012294043.1:0-6090 GCF_000151885.1 Dipodomys ordii | reverse complement strand
CATTGGGGGACACATTGGAGGACCACAGCGGGACACAGCGAGGGACACAGCGGGACACAGTGGGGGACACAGCAAGGACACAAAGGGACACAGCAGATCACAGTGTGACACAGCGGGGACACAGCAGGGGACCCAGCGGGACACAGCGGGACACAGCTGGGGACAGAGCAAGGGACACAGCGGGACACAGCGGGAAGACAGCTGGACACAGCAGGGTACACAGCGAGGACACAGCGGGACAGCGGGGACACAGCGAGACTCAGTGGGGGACACAGCGGGGACCAGAGCCTGGGACACAGAGGGACACAGCGTCGACCCAGCTGGACACAGTGGGGTACACAGCGGGACACAGCGGGGACACACAGGACACAGCGGGCAACAGCATGGACACAGCAGGACACAGCGGGACACAAAGGGGGACACAGCAGGACACAGCGGGGGACACAGTGAGGACACAACGGGACAGAGCGGGGGATACAGTGAGGACTCAGCGGGACACAGCAGGGGACACAGTGAGGAAACAGAGGGACACAGCGCGGACTCAGCGGGACACAGCAGGACACAGCGAGGGACAGAGCGGGGGACAGAGCGGGACACAACGGGGAGACAGCTGGACACAGAAGGTTACACAGCGGGACACAGCAGGGACACAGCGAGGACACAGTGGGACACAGCGCGACACAGAGTACTCAGCGGGGACACATTGTGGGACAAAGTGGGACACCATGGGACACAGTGTTACACAACGGGACACAGCGGCGACACTGCGGGACACAGCAGGACAAAGCGGGGGACACAGCGGGCCACAGCGGGCCACAACGGGGCACACAGCGGGGGACAGTGGAGACAGAGAGTGGCCACAGCGAGACACAGCGGTGACACAGCTGGACACAGCGGGTACACAGCGGGACACAGCGGGCACACAGCGGGGACACAGCGGGACACAGCGGGACACAGCAGGGACACAATGGGACACAGTGGGACAAAGCGGGAGACACAGCGGGACACAGCAGGCACACAGCGGGGACACAGAGGGACACAGCGGGGACAGAGCGGGACACAGCCGGACACAGCGCGACACAGCGGGGGACACAGCGGGACACAGTGGTGGACCCAGTGAGGACATAGCGGGACACAGCAGGGGACACAGCGAGGACACAGCGGGGGACACAGCGGGGGACACAGCGGGACCCAGCGGGGAACAGATCGAGGACACAGCGGGACACAGCGGGACACAGAGTCGATACAGCGGGGACACAGCGTTACAAGGCGTGATACATAGCTGTGGACACAACGGGACACAGTGGGGGCACAGCCGGACTCAGCGGGACACAGTGGGACACAGCAGGGACAAAGCGTGAGACACAGCGGGGGACAGAGACGGAGACAGCAGGGGACACAGTGACGAAACAGCGGGACACAGCGGTGACACAGCGGGGACTCAGCGGGGGACACAGCGGGGGACACAGCAAGGACAGAGCGGGACACAGTGGGGGACACAGCAGGACATAGCGGGGGACACAGCGGGGGAAACAGCGGGACACAGCGGGACATAGCGGGGACACCACGGGACACAGTGTGACACAGTGGGACACAGCGGGACACTGCGGGGACACAGCAGGACAAAGCGGGGGACACAGCGGGACACAGCGGGACAAAGCAGGGGACACAGCGGGACACAGCGGAGACAGAGAAGGGCCACAGCGGGACACAGCGGTGACACAGCTGGACACAGCGTGGTACACAGCGGGACACAGCGGGCACACAGAGGGGACACAGCGGGACACAGCAGGACACAGCGGGGACAGAGCGGGACACAGTCGGACACAGCGGGACACAGCAGGGGACACAGCGGGACACAGCGGGGGACCCAGCGAGGACATAGCGGGGGACACAGCGGGGGACACAGCGGGGGACAAAGTGGGACACCACGGGACACAGTGTGACACAGCGGGACACAGCGGGGACACTGCGGGGACACAGCAGGATAAAGCGGGGGACACAGCGGGACACAGCGGGACACAGTGGGGGACACAGCGCGGGACAGCGTAGACAAGGAAGGGCCACAGCAGGACAGAGCGGGACACAGTTGGACACAGCGGGGTACACAGCGGGACACAGCGGGCACACCGGGGACACAGAAGGACACAGCGGGACACAGTGGGGACACAGTGGGACACAGCGGGACAAATCGGGGGACACAGCGGGACACAGCAGGGGACACAGAGAGGACACATTGGGACACAGTGGGGGACACAGTGAGGACACAGCGGGACACAGCCGGGGAAAAAGTGGGACACAGCGGGGACACAGCAGTGGACACAGCGGGACACAGCGGGGGACACAGCTGGACACAGCAGGGGAAACATTGGGGGACACAGCGGGACACAGTGGGACACAGCGCGGGACACATGGGGGACACAGCGGGACACAGTGGGGACACAGCGGGACTCAGCGGGGGACACAGCAGTATACAGCAGGACACAGTGGGGACACAGCGGGGACACAGCGGAAACACAGCTGGACAGAGCGGGGACACAGCTGGGGACACAACGGGACACATCTTGGGACACAGCGAGGACCCAGCGGAACACAGCCTGGGACACAGCGAGAACACAGCGGGACACAGTGGGACACAGCGGGGACACAGCAGTAGACACAGCGGGAACCAGTGGGGGACACAGCAGGACACAGCGGGGACTCACCAGGGGACACAGCGGGGGACAAACTGGGACACCACGGGACACAGTGGGACACAGCGGGACACAGCGGGGACACTGCAGGGACATAGCGGGACACAGCGGGGTACACAGCGGGACACAGCAGTGGACACAGCGGGGACACAGCGGGACACAGCGGGGGACACAGCGAGGACACAGCGGGTCACAGCGGGACACAGCGTGGGACAAAGCAGGAGACAGCGGGGGCCACAGTGAGGACACAGCTGGACACAGCAGGGTACACAGCGGGACACAGCAGGAGACACAGAAGGGTACACAGCAGGACACAGCGAGAAACACAGCAAGGTCACAGCGGGGACCAATGCAGGACAACACGGGACACAGTGTGACACAGTAGGACACACAGCGGGGACACTGCATGGGCCCAGTGGGACAAAGCGGGTGACACAGCGGGACACAGTGGGAACACAGCGGGGGACACAGCGGGGGACAGCAGGGGACAGAGAGGGGACAAAGCGGGACACAGCGGGGACACTGCTGGACACAGCGTGGTACACAGCGGGACACAGAGGGCACACAGTTGGGACACAGCGGGGGACACAGCGGGACACAGCGGGTCACAGCGCGGGACACAGCGGGACACAGCGGGACACAGTGGGGGACACAGCGGAACACAGCGTGGGACATATCGAGGACACAGTGGGACACAGCGGGACACAGCGGGACACAGCAGGGACACAGCAGGGACACAGCGGGGGACACAGCGAGGACACAGCGGGACACAGCGGGGACACTGCGGGAACATAGCGGGACACAGCGGGGTACACAGCGGGACACAGCGGAGTACACAGCTGGGGACACAAAGGGACACATCGGGGGACACAGCGGGACCCAGCAGGACACAGCGTCGATACAGCGGGGACACCGCGGGACATAGTGGGGTACACAGCTGGGGACACAACGGGACACAGCAGTGGACACAGCGAGGACACAGCGGGACACAGCTGGGACACTGAGGGAACATAGAGGGACACAGCGGGTACACAGCGGGACACAGCGGGGGACACAGAGTGGTACACAGCGGGACACAGCTGGAAACATAGCGAGGTCACAGCGGGGGAAAAAGCGGGACAACACGGGACACAGTTTGACACAGCGGGACAGAACGGTGACACAGCAGGGGCAAAGCGGGACAAAGCAGGGACACAGCGAGACACAGCGGGACACCGCGGGGGACACAGCGGGGGACAGCAGGGGACAGGGGACACAGCGGGACACAGCGGGGACACAGCTGGACACAGCGGGGGACACAGAGGGACACAGCGGGCACACACTGGGGACACAGCGGGAAACAGCGGAACTCAGCGGGAGACACAGCAGTACACAGCGGGACACAGTGGGACACACCGGGGAGACAGCAGGGACACAGTGGGGGACAAAGCGGGACACAGCGGGTCAGAGCGGGGGACACAGCGGGACACAGCGGGAGACACAGATGGGTACACAGCGGGACACAGCGGGGAACACAGCGAGGACACAGCGGAACACAGCGGGACACAGCGTCGATACAGTGGGGACAGAGCGGGTCACAGCAAGGTCACAGCGGGACACAGCGGGACACAGCGGGGGACACAGCGGGACACAGCGGGGACACAGCGGGGACTCAGCGGGGGCACAGCGGGACACAGCGGGGGACACAGCGCGACACGGCGGGGACAAAGCTGGACACAGCGGGATGCACAGAGGGACACAGCAGGGACACAGCGGGGAAACATCGTGACACAAAAGGACACAGCGAGACACAGCGGGGGACACAGCGAGGACACAGCTGCACACAGTGGGGAACACAGCAAGGACAGAGCGGGACACAGCGGGACACAGCGGGACACAGCGGGGGACAAAGGAAGGACACAGCGGTACACACAGGGGGACAGAGCGAGGACACATTGGGACACAGCGGGACTCAGCGGGGGACACAGCAGTACACAGCGGGACATAGCGGGACACAGTGGGGACACAGCAGGGACACAGTGGGGGACACAGCGGGACACAGCGGGGGGACACAGAGGGGTACACAGCGGGACACAGCGGGGAAAAAAGTGAGGCCACAGCAGAACACAGCGTGGGACACAGCGAGGACACAGCGGGACACAGTGGGGACAAAGCAGTAGACACAGCGGGACACAGTGGCGGACACAGCGGGACACAGCATGGGACACAGGGAGGACACAGCGGGACCCAGCGGGACCCAGCGTCGATACTGCTGGGACACAGCGGGACACAGCGAGGTACACAGCTGGGGACACAACGGGACACAGCAGGGAACACAGGGACTACATAGCGGGACCCAGCGGGACCCAGCGTCGTTACAGCGGGGACACAGCGGGACACACCGGGGTCCACAGCTGGGGACACAACGGGACACTGCGGGGGACACAGAGAGGACAAAGCGGGAAAGAGCGGTACACAGCGGGGACACTGCGGGAACATAGTGGGACACAGCGGGGTACACAGCGGGACACAGCAGTGACACAGAGGGGACTCAGCGGGACAAAGTGGGGGACACAGCGGCACACAGCGGGACACAGCGGGGGACACAGCAGGGGACAGCGGAGACAGAGAGGGGCGAAAGCGAGACACAGCGGTGATACAGCTGGACACAACGGAGTACACAGCGGGACACAGCGGGCACACAGCGGGACACAGCAGGGACCGAGCTGGACATAGCGGGACACAGCGAAACACAGCGTGGGACACAGCGGGACACAGCGGGGGACCCAGCGAGGACACAGCGGGACACAGCGGAGGACTCAGCTGGGGACACAGAGGGACACAGCGGGGAACACAGCGAGGACACAACGGGACCCAGCAGGACACAGAGTCGATACAGCGGGGACACAGGGATACACAGCATGGTACCCAGCTGTGGACACAAAGGGACAGAGTGGGGGCACAGCGAGACACAGCGGGACACAGGGAGGACACAGCGGGACACATTGGTGACACAGCGGGGGACACAGCAGGACACAGCAGAGGACACAGCGGGGGACACAGCGGGACACAGCGCGACACAGCAGGGGACACAATGGGGACACAGCAGACACAGCGGGGGACACAGCGAGGACACAGCGGAACATAGCAGGGGACACAGAGAGGACACAGCGGGACACAGCGAGACACAGCGGGACACAGCGTGGACACAGCAGTACACACAGCGGGACATAGCGGGGGACAGAGCTGGGGACACAACGGGACACAGCTGGGGACACAGCGAGGACAGAGCAGGAAACAGCGGGACACAGCAGGGACACAGCTTCGATACAGCGGGGACACAGCGAGACACAGCGGGGAACACAGGAAGGAAACAGCGGGACCCAGTGGGACACAGAGTCGATACAGCGGGACTCAA
>NW_012294042.1:0-1766 GCF_000151885.1 Dipodomys ordii | reverse complement strand
ACTGTGATGAGGCGAGGTTCTGGGTAGAGTTGAGGCATTTCAGCAAACAGTAGCTTTTCCCAGGGGCTAGATTGTGAAAATTCACAGAGCCTAGCTTTGAGCCATTCTCAGGGTTTATGTTTACTGAATTACAATTGATGTCCAGGCTGCTAAAGGGAGGGGCAGGCTCTGGCTCTGATTACCTAGTGATGAAACCCACTCCTGGGCTGGAGTTGGGTGACTTTTCCCTGGGTGGAGCTGACTGTGGCAGATCAGGCTAAGTTCTTGTGACCTGCTAAATGACTCTAGTTTTCTTCCAAGGACTGAGTTGGAGCTAGCAGCTACACCAAGCTTTGTCAGTATCCAAAATAGGGATCTCCGGTATTGGGGGGGGGGGAAAGGGGTGGCCTTCCCTCCTCTGCTCCCTGAGAAGGAGTGAGGACGTTAGGCTTCTACTCATGCCGAGTCTTAGTTCCTGGGTCGTCTCTGGTCTGTGAACTGCAGGATGAAGATATCTGCTCCTTGTCAGTTCTTGCTGTTGTGTAGAATCCACTCGCCCTCCACGTCTGGCTCCTTCATCCCGGACTCTCTGTTTTGCATGTATGGCGGCTACAGCCGCCACAACCATGGCTGCCGCCGCAGCAGTGGCTGCTGACATATGCTCAAATGTGTCTCCTGGCCTGCATTTTACCTCTCTGGTCTAACTCTCTGTCCTGTGATGGCACACTTGGTGTGATTCTCTGGCTTAGGACTGTTCACTGGAACTCTAAAACTGCTTTCTATGCAAGAGCTTGTTTTGCCTCCAGCTTCTCCTCCGCCATCTTCCCGGAACTCCCCTTACAGATCTTATAAAGGCACACAACGACGTGGTTTAGCACCACGTGTTGCTCTGCTCTGAAACAAGCAACAAATGGTCACTGCCTCAAGTACTTTAACCCTTCACTCAACTGTGGTGGTCACACTAGAGAGAGTCAGAGGAGAATCATCAGCTGCCGCATAAAAGCAATCAAGGCACGACATTCATAGAAAGGGACCATCAGGCTTGGGAACTCTGCTTGTGATACTTTGATACATTGATTCTTGGCTGAAATGGTCCGTCTATTTTGACCCATAATCCCAGGCATTAGTGGAAATTGCCAGCTTCAAGAAAAAATCCTGGAAAAGTTGGCATTTCAGTTGTCCTAATCAAATTTAAAGGGTTTCAAAGTTAGTGGTCCCATTTTCTTTCCAAACAGCCCACAGTAGGTTACAGAAACTGGCATTCAGCCAGCCCTAGTTAACTGCCACAGCCTGATATGGAGCAGACTCCAGCAGGGGGAATGCACTTGCCTACCACTGCCCAACTAGAAACAGCACAGGCAGGACACAGTTTAGAGTCTGCAGGACCCCAGGGAGGACTTCCCTCCAGTGCACTCCCCTGGGAGTGAATCCATGCCAACAGTGGGGTCCCAGAGCTCCCTGCCAAGATGCCCATGGACACCGTCAATGCCCTGGGTAAGGTTGCCCTCTCATACTCAGTAGTGGTGAACCATCTGCAATGTCACACCGTCCACCACTTCCCAGACCCTCCCAGCTTCACAGCCCCTGCCCTACTCCCCCCCATATCTGGTTCCCTAATTACACATTCCCAGACACATTCCCAACCTTTAAATTAGCTCCAACTATACAAATGATAGCAGACTGTCTAGCTGGAAGAGTACGGCTGTGGTCACACTCATCCCACAGCCTTCAGCTTAGACGAGTGTCCACTTTGGTTCTGGTGGTTCCACACAGGCCTCCTAGGGGGA
>NW_012294041.1:0-6090 GCF_000151885.1 Dipodomys ordii | reverse complement strand
GAAGAAGAAGCAGCAGGAGAAGCAAAAGAAGAAGAAGGAGAAAGAGAAGGATTAGGCGTAGGAGAAACAGAAGGATAAGCAGAAGCAGAAAGAGAAGGAGAAGGAGACGCAGGAGAAGCAGAAGGAGCAGAAGCAGGAGAAGCAGAAGCATAATGAAAGGCAGAAGAAGGAGAAATTGAAACAGAAGAAGATGCAGAAGGAGAAGCAGAAGCAGTAGTAGAAGCAGAAGAAGGAGAAGGAGAAGGAGAAGCATAAAGAGAAACCGAAGGAGAAGCACGAGAAGCAGAAGCAGGAGAAGCAGAATCAGAAGAAATAGAAGATGGAGAAGAAGCAGAAGCAGAAAGAGAAGCAGAAACAGAAGGAGAAGCAGAAATAGAAGCCGAAGAAGCCGAAGAAGCTAAAGGAGAACCTGAAGGAGAAGGAGAAGCTGGAGAAGCAGAAGAAGAAGAATCTGGAGAAGAAGAAGGAGGACTAGAAGAAGAAGCAGAAGCAGAAAGAGAAGCAAAAGCAGAAGGAGAAGCAGAAGAAACTGAAGAAGCTGAAGCAGTAGCAGAAGATGCTGAAGATGCAGAAGCAGAAAGAGAAGCAGAAGGAATAGCAGAAGATCGAGAAGGAGAAACAGAAGGAGAAGCAGATGGAGACGCAGGAAAAGCAGAAGAAACAGAAGCAGACGGAGAAGAAGGAGAAGGAGAAGCCGAAGCAGAAGAAGAAGCAGAAGGAAAAGCACAAGCAGAAGGAGATGCAGAAGGAGAAGCAGGAGATGCAGAAGAAGCAGAAGCAGAAGGAGAAGAAGGAGAAGAATCAGAATCAGAAGAAGCAGAAGCAGAAATAGAAAGACAAGCCGACGAAGAGAAGCAGAACGAGAGCAGGAGCAGCAGGAGAAGCACAAGCGGGAGAAGCAGAAGAAGAAGAAATAGAAGAAGGAGAAGGAGCAGAAGCAGAAGGAGAAGCAGAAAGAGAACAGGAAAAGCAGAAGAAGCAGAAGCAGGAAAAGCAGAAGGAGAAGAAACAGGAGAAGGACAAGATGCAGAAGCAGAAGTAGAAGGAGAAGCAGAAACAGAAGGAGAAGCGGAAAGAGAAAGAGGGGAAGAAGAAGAAGCAGAAGCAGGAGAAGCAGAAACATAAGAATCCGAAGAAGCAGAAGCAGAACCTGAAGCAGAAGGAGAAGCAGGAGAAGCAGAAGAAGCCGAATCTGGAGAAGCAGAATGAGAAGCTGAAGTAGAAGCAGAAGCAGAAGCAGAAAGAGAATCAAAAGCAGAAGGAGAAGCAGAAGAAACAGAAGCAGAAGCAGTAGCAGTTGCAGCAGAAGCAGAAGGAGAAGCAGAAGGAAAAGCAGAAGAACGAGAAGGAGAAGGAGAAACAGAAGGAGAAGCAGAAGGAGAAGCAGAAGGAGAAACAGAAGCAGAAGAAACAGCAGAAAGAGAAGCAGAAGCAGAAGAAGATGCAGAAGGAGAAGCAGGAGAAGCAGAAGAAGCAGAAGCAGAAGGAGAAGTAGAAGAAGGAGAAGGAGAAGGAAGAGCCGCAGAAGCAATAGGAGAAGCAGAAAGAGAAGCAGAAGCAGAATGAAAAGCAGAAAGAGGAGCAGTAGAAGCAGAAGAAGCAGGAAAAGCAGAAGCAGAAGAAAGAGAAGAAGACGAAGAAGAAGAAGAAGCATAAGGAGAAGCATAAGGAGAAGCTAAGGAGAAGTATAAGGAGAAGCAGTAGAAGCAGAAGAAGCAGAAGCAGGAGAAGCAGAAGCAGAAGAAAAAGAATAAGCAAAAGAAGCAGAAGCAGAAGCAGTGAGAGAAGCAGAAGAAGGAGAAGGAGAAGGAGCAGCAGAAGGAGAAGCAGAAGCAGAAAGAGAAGCAGAAACAGAAGGAGAACAAGAAGGAGAAGCAGGAGAATCAGAAGAAGCAGAAAGAGAAGGAGAAGAAGGAGAAGCAGAAGTAGAATCCGAAGAAACAGAAGAAGAAGCAGAAGAAACAGAAGCAAAAGAAACAGAAGAAGGAGAAGAGCAGAAGCAGAAGCAGAAGGAGAAGCAGAAGGAGAAGCAGAAAGAGAAGCAGGAGAACCAGAAGAAGCAGGAGAAACAGAAACAGAAGAAACAGGAGAAGCCGAAGAAGCAGAAGCAGAATCTGAAGCAGAAGGAGAAACAGAAGAAGCACAATCTGAAGCAGAAACAGAGGAAACAGAAATAGTAGAATAAGCAGAAGCAGAAGCACCAGGACAAGCAGAAGAACAAGAAGGAGAAGGCGAAAGAGAAGGATTAGGAGTAGGAGAAGAAAAGGATAAGCAGAAGCAGAAAGAGACGCAGAAGGAGAAGCAGCCGAGAAGTAGGAGAAGCAGGAGAAGCAGAAGCAAGAGAAGCAGAAGAAACCGAAGACGCAGAAGCAGAATGAGAAGCAGAAGGAGAAATTGAAGCAGAAGGAGAAGGAGAAGCAAAAGGAGAAGCAGAAGAAGGAGAAGGAGAAGCAGAAAGAGAAGCAGAAAGAGAAGCACAACGACAAGCAGGAGAAGCAGAAGCAGGAGAAGCAGAAGCAAAAGAAACATAAGAAGGAGAAGAAGCAGAAGCAGAACGAGAAGCAGAAACAGAAGAAGAAGCAGAAAGAGAAGGAGGGGAAGCCGAGGAAGCAAAAGCAGAACCTAAAGCAGAAGGAGAAGCAGGAGAAGCAGAAGAAGCAGAATCTGGAGAAGAAGAAGGAGAACCAGAAGGAGAAGCAGAAGCAGAAAGAGAAGCAAAAGCAGAAGGAGAAGCAGAAGAAACAGAAGAAGCAGAATCAGTAGCAGAAGAAGCTGAAGATGCAGAACCAGAAAGAGAAGCAGAAGGAATAGCAGAAGAACGAGGAGAAATAGAAGGAAAAGCAGAAGGAGAAGCAGGAAAAGCAGAAGAAACAGAAGCAGACGGAGAAGCAGAAGAAGGAGAAGGAGAAGCCAGAGCAGAAGAAGAAGCAGAAGGAAAAGCACAAACAGAAGGAGATGCAGAAGGAGAAGCAGGAAATGCAGAAGACGCAGAAGCAGAAGGAGAAGAAGGAGAAGAATCAGAATCAGAAGAAGCAGAAGCAGAAATAGAAAGAGAAGCCGACGAAGAGAAGCAGAACGAGAAGCAGGAGACGCAGAAGAAGCACAAGCGGGAGAAGCAGAAGAAGAAGAAACAGAAGAAGGAGAAGGAGCAAAAGCAGAAGGAGAAGCAGAAAGAGAAGCAGGAAAAGCAGAAGAAGCAGAAGCAGGAGAAGCAGAAGGAGAAGAAACAGGAGAAGGAGAAGAAGCAGAAGCAGAAGCAGAAGCAGAAACAGAAGGAGAAGCGGAAAGAGAAAGAGGGGAAGAAGAAGCAGAAGCAGGAGAAACAGAAGCATAAGAATCCGAAGAAGCAGAAGCAGAACCTGAAGCAGAAGGAGAAGCAGAAGAAGCCGAATCTGGAGAAGCAGAATGAGAAGCTGAAGTAGAAGCAGAAGCAGAAGCAGAAAGAGAATCAAAAGCAGAAGGAGAAGCAGAAGAAACAGAAGAAGCAGAAGCAGTAGCAGTTGCAGCAGAAGCAGAAGGAGAAGCAGAAGAACGAGAAGGAGAAGGAGAAACAGAAGGAGAAGCAGAAGGAGAATCAGAAGCAGAAGCAGAAGACGCAGAAGGAGAAGCAGAAGGAGAAACAGAAGCAGAAGAAACAGCAGAAAGAGAAGCAGAAGCAGAAGAAGATGCAGAATGAGAAGCAGGAGAAGCAGAAGAAGCAGAAGCAGAAGGAGAAGTAGAAGAAGGAGAAGGAGAAGGAAGAGCCGCAGAAGCAATAGGAGAAGCAGAAAGAGAAGCAGAAGCAGAATGAGAAGCAGAAAGAGGAGCAGTAGAAGCAGAAGAAGCAGGAAAAGCAGAAGCAGAAGAAAGAGAAGAAGACGAAGAAGAAGAAGAAGCATAAGGAGAAGCATAAGGAGAAGTATAAGGAGAAGCAGTAGAAGCAGAAGAAGCAGAAGCAGGAGAAGCTGAAGCAGAAGAAAAAGAATAAGCAAAAGAAGCAGAAGCAGAAGCAGTGAGAGAAGCAGAAGAAGGAGAAGGAGAAGGAGCAGCAGAAGGAGACGCAGAAGCAGCAAGAGAAGCAGAAACAGAAGGAGAACAAGAAGGAGAAGAAGGAGAATCAGAAGAAGCTGAAAGAGAAGGTGAAGAAGGAGAAGCAGAAGTAGAATCAGAAGAAATAGAAGAAGAAGAAGAAGAAGAAGAAGAAACAGATGCAAAAGAAACAGAAGGAGAAGAGCAGAAGCAGAAGCAGAAGGAGAAGCAGAAGCAGAAGGAGAAGCAGAAAGAGAAGCAGGAGAACCAGAAGAATCAGGAGAAGCTGAAGCTGAAGAAACAGGACAAGCCGAAGAAGCAGAAGCAGAATCTGAAGCAGAAGGAGAAACAGAAGAAGCATAATCTGAAGCATAAGTTGAAGAATTAGAAATAGTAGAATAAGCAGAAGCAGAAGCACCAGGACAAGCAGAAGAACAAGAAGGAGAAGGGGAAAGAGAAGGATTAGGAGTAGGAGAAGCATAAGGATAAGCAGAAGCAGAAAGATACGCTGAAGGAGAAGCAGCTTGAGAAGTAGGAGAAGCAGAAGAAAGAGAAGACGCATAAGCAGAATGAGAACAGAAGGAGAAATTGAAGCAGAAGTTTAAGGAGAAGCTGAAGCAGAAGGAGAAGCAGAAGAAGGAGAAGCAGAGCAGAAGAGAAGCAGGAAAGAAGAAGCAGGAGAAGCCGAAGCAGAAGAAACAGAAGAAGGGGAAGAAGCAGAAGGAGAAGCAGAAATAGAAGGAAAAGCAGAAAGAGAAGCAGGAGAAGCAGAAGAAGCAGCAGCAGAAGAAGCAGAAGCAGAAGAAGCCGAAAAAGCAAAAGCAGAACCTGAAGCAGAAGGAAAGGAGGAGAAGCAGAAGAAGCAGAATCTGGAGAAGCAGAAGGAGAAGCAGAAGCAGAAATAGAAGCAAAAGCAGAAGGAGAAGCAGAAGAAACAGAAGAACCAGAGGCAGTATCAGAAGAAGCAGAAGATTCAGAAGCAGAAGGAGAAGCAGAAGGAAAAGCAGAAGAACTAGAAGGAGAAGGAGAAGGAGAAACAGGAGTAGAAGCAGAAAGAGAAGCAGAAGAAGGAGCAGTAGAAGGAAAAGCGGCAGGAGAAACAGAAAGACCAGCAGAAGGAGAAGCAGGAAATGCAGAAACAGGAGAAGAACAAGCAGAAGAAACAGGAGAAGGACAAGAAGCAGAAGCAGAAGGAGAAGCAGAAAGAGAAGGAGGGGAAGCAGAAGCAGGAGAAGCAGAAGCATAAGAATCTGAAGAAGCAGAAGCAGAACCTGAAGCAGAAGGAGAAGCAGGAGAAGCAGAAGAATCAGAATCTGGAGAAGCAGAATGAGAAGCAGAAGGAGAAGCAGAAGCAGAAAGAGAATCAAAAGCAGAAGGAGAAGCAGAAGAAACAGAAGAAGCAGAAGCAGTAGCAGTTGTAGCAGAATCAGTAGGAAAAGCAGAAGAACAAGAAGGAGAAGGAGAAACAGAAGGAGAAGCAGAAGGAGAAGCAGAAAGAGAAGCAGGTAAAGCAGAAGAAGAAGCAGAAGGAGAATCAGAAGGAGAAGCAGAAGAAGGAGAAGGAGAAGCAGAAGCCGAAGAAGATGCAGAAGGAGAAGCAGAAGAAGCAGAAGCAGAAGGAGAAGCAGGAAAAGCAGAAGAAGCAGAAGCAAAAGTTGAAGCAAAAGAAGGAGAAGGAGAAGCAGAGGCAGAAGAAGAAGCATAAGGACAAGCACAAGCAGAAGGAGATGCAGAAGGAGAAGCAGGAGAAGCAGAAGAAGCAGAAGCTGAAAGTGAAGCAGAAATAGGAGAAGGAGAAGGAGGAAAAGCAGAAGCAGAAGGAGAAGCAGAAGCAGAATGAGAAGCAGAAAGAGAAGCAGGAGGAAGACAAGAAGCAGAAGCAGGAGAAGCCGAAAGAGAAGAAGCAGAAACAGAAGCAGAAGGAGAAGCAGAAGGAGAAGCAGCAGAAGAAGTAGAACCAGAAATTCAGGCACGAGAAACAGAAGAAGCAGAAGCAGAAGGAGAAGCAAAAAGAGAAGCAGAAGGAGAAGTAGAAAAAGCAGCAAAAGAAGCAGAAAAACAAGCAGGAGAAGCAGAAGCAGA
>NW_012294040.1:0-6091 GCF_000151885.1 Dipodomys ordii | reverse complement strand
AGCAGAAGAGAAGCAGAGACAGAAGGAGAACAAGAAGGAGAAGCAGGAGAATCAGAAGAAGTAGAAGTAGAAGCAGAAAGACAAGGAGAAGAAGGAGAAGCAGAAGTAGAATCAGAAGAAACAGAAGAACAAGAAGCAGAAGAAACAGAAGCAAAAGAAACAGAAGAAGGAGAAGAGCAGAAGCAAAAGGAGAAGCAGAAGAAGAAGGAGAAGCAGAAAGAGAAGCAGGAGAAGCAGAAGAAGCAGGAGAAGCAGAAGAAGAAGAAACAGAAGAAGCCGAAGAAGCAGAAGCAGAATCTGAAGCAGAAGGAGAAACTGAAGAAGCACAATCTGAAGCAGAAGCAGAAGAAACAGAAATAGTAGAATAAACAGAAGCAGAAGCAGCAGGAGAAGCAGAAGAAGAAGAAGAAGGAGAAGGCAAAAGGGAAGGATTAGGAGTAGGAGAAGCAGAAGGATAAGCAGAAGCAGAAAGAGAAGCAGAAGGAGAAGCAGCACGAGAAGCAGGAGAAGCAGAAGAAGCAGAAGCAGGAGAAGCAGAAAAAAACAGAAGACGCAGAAGCAGAAGAAGCAGCAGCAGGAGAAGCAGAAGCAGAAGAAGCCGAAGAAGCAGAAGCAGAACCTGAAGCAGAAGGAGAAGCAGGAGAAGGAGAAGAAGCAGAATCTGGAGAAGCAGAAGGAGAAGCAGAAGCAGAAAGAGAAGCAAAAGCAGAAGGAGAAGCAGAAGGAGGAGTAGAAGAAACAGAAGAAGCAGACGCAGTAGCAGAAGCAGCAGAAGATGCAGAAGCAGAAGGAAAAGCAGAAGAACGAGAAGGAGAAGGAGAAGGAGAAACAGAAGGAGAAGCAGAAAGAGAAGCAGAAGAAGGAGCAGGAGAAGGAGAAGCAACAGGAGAAGCAGAAAGAGCAGCAGAAGGAGAAGCAGGAGAAGTAGAAACAGGAGAAGCATAAGCAGAAGAAACAGGAGAAGGACAAGAAGCAGAAGCAGAAGGAGAAGCAGAAACAGATGGAGAAGCAGAAAGAGAAGGAGGGGAAGCAGAAGAAGCAGTAGCAGGAGAAGCAGAAGCAGAAGAAGCCGAAGAAGCAGAAGCAGAACCTGAAGCAGAAGGAGAAGCAGGAGAAGGAGAAGAAGGAGAATCTGGAGAAGCAGAAGGAGAAGGAGAAGCAGAAAGAAAAGCAAAAGCACAAGGAGAAGCAGAAGCAGAAGTAGAAGAAACAGAAGAAGCAGACGCAGTAGCAGAAGCAGCAGAAGATGTAGAAGCAGACGAGAAGCAGAAGGAAAAGCAGAGGAAAAGCAGAAGAACGAGAAGGAGAAGGAGAAGGAGAAACAGAAGGAGAAGCGGAAAGAGAAGCAGAAGAAGGAGCAGGAGAAGGAAAAGCAACAGGAGAAGCAGAAAGAGCAGCAGAAGGAGAAGCAGGAGAAGCAGAAACAGGAGAAGCAGAAGCATAAGAATCCGAAGAAGAAGAAGTAGAACCTGAAGCAGAAGGAGAAGCAGGAGAAGCAGTAGAAGCAGAATCTGGAGAAGCAGAATGAGAAGCAGAAGGAGAAGCAGAAGCAGAAAGAGAATCAAAAGCAGAAGGGGAAGCAGAAGAATCAGAAGAAGTAGAAGCAGTAGCAGTTGTAGCAGAAGCAGAAGGAAAAGCAGAAGAACGAGGAGAAAGAGAAACAGAAGGAGAAGCAAAAGGAGAAGCAGAAAGAGAAGCAGGTAAAGCAGAAGAAGAAGCAGCAGAAGGAGAATCAGAAGGAGAAGCATAAGAAGGAGAAGGAGAAGCTGAAGCAGAAGAAAATGCAGAAGGAGAAACAGGAGAAGCAGAAGAAGCAGAAGCAGAAGGAGAAGCAGGAAAAGCAGAAGAAGCAGAAGCAAAAGGAGAAGCAAAAGAAGAAGGAGAAGCAGAGACAGAAGACGAAGCATAAGCACAAGCACAAGCAGAAGGAGATGCAGAAGGAGAAGCATGAGAAGCAGAAGAAGCAGATGCTGAAGGAGAAGCAGAAGTAGGAGAAGGGGAAGGAGGAGAAGTAGAAGCAGAAGGACAAGCAGAAGCGGAATGAGAAGCAGAAAGAGAAGCAGGAGAAGCACAAGATACAGAAGCAGGAGAAGCCGAAAGAGAAGAAGCAGAAACAGAAGCAGAAGTAGAAGCAGAAGCTGAAGGAGAAGAAGCAGAAGAAGTAGAACCAGAAATTCAGGCAGGAGAAACAGAAGAAGCAGAAGCAGAAGGAGAAGCAAAAAGAGAAGCAGAAGGAGAAGTAGAAGAAGCAGCAGAAGGAGAAGGAGCAGAAGAAGCAGAAAAACAAGCAGGAGAAGCAGAAGCAGAAAGAGAAGTAGAAGCAGAAGAAGCAGAAGAAGCAGAGGCAGAAGAAGAAGCAGTAGAAGCATAAGAAGCAGAAGCAGGAGAAGCAGAAGCAGAAGAAAAAAAGAAGCATAAGAAGCAGAAGCCGAAGCAGAGGGAGAAAAAGAAGAAGGAGAAGGAGCAGCAGAAGTTGAAGCAGAAGGAGATGCAGATGCAGAAAGAGAACCAGAAACAGAAGGAGAAGGATAAGGAGAAGTTGGAGAATCAGTAGAAGCAGAAGCAGAAGCAGAAAGAGAAGCAGAAGAAGGAAAAGGAGAAGCAGAAGCAGAAGGACAAGCAGGAGAAGCAGAAGAAGCAGAAGCGGGAGAAGCAGCAGCAGAAGAAGAAACAGAAGAAGGAGAAGGAGCAGAAGGAGAAGCAGAAGCAGAAGGAGAAGCAGAAAGAGAAGCAGAAGAAGCAGTAGCAGGAGGAGCAGAAGCAGAAGAAACAGAAGAAACCGAAGAAGCAGAAGGAAAACCTGAAGCAGAAGGAGAAGCAGAAGCAGGAGAAGCTGGAAAAGCAGAAGTAGAAGAAACAGAACAAGCAGAAGAAGTAGAAGCAGAACGAGAAGCAGAAGAAGAAGAAGGAGAAAGAGAAGTATTAGGAGTAGGAGGAGCAGAAGCAGAATAAGAAGCAGAAAGAGAAGCAGAAGAAGAAGCAGAAGGAGAAACAGAAGAAGCAGAAGCAGGAGAAGCAGAAGCAGAAGCAGAATGAGAAGCACAAGAAGGAGAAATTGAAGGAGAAGGAGAATGGGACGGAGAAGCAGAAGGAAAAGTAGGAGAAGCAGAAGAAGAAGAATCAGGAGAAGCAGAAGCAGAAGAAGGAGAAGAGCAGAAGCAGAAGGAGAAACAGAAGCGGAAGGAGAAGAAGAAGAAGCAGAAGCTGAAGCAGAAAAAGAAGAAACAGAAAAAGCAGAAGAAGCAGAAGAAGAAGCAGCAGGAGAAGCAGAAGAAGAAGAAGGAGAAGGAGAAAGAGAAGGATTAGGAGTAGGAGAAACAGAAGGATAAGCAGAAGCAGAAAGAGAAGCAGGAGAAGCAATAGACGCAGGAGAAGCAGAAGCAGAAGAAACAGGAGAAGCCGAAGAAGCCGAAGCAGAATCTGAAGCAGAAGGAGAAACAGAAGAAGCACAATCTGAAGCAGAAGAAACAGAAATAGTAGAATAAGCAGAAGCAGAAGCAGCAGGAGAAGCAGAAGAAGAAGGAGAAGACGAAAGAAAAGGATTAGGAGTAGGAGAAGCAAAAGGATAAGAAGAAGCAGACAGAGACGCAGAAGGAGAAGCAGCACGAGAAGTAGGAGAAGCAGGAGAAGCAGAAGCAGGAGAAGCAGAAGAAACAGAAGACGCAGAAGCAGAATGAGGAGCAGAAGAAGAAATTGAAGCAGAAGCAGAAGCGGAAGAAGGATAAGGAGAAGCAGAAAGAGAAGCAGAAAGAGAAGCAGAACGAGAAGCAGGAGTAGCAGAAGCAGGACAAGAAGAAGCAGAAGAAACAGGAGAAGGAGAAGAAGCAGAAGCAGAAGGAGAAGCAGAAACAGAAGGAAAAGCAGAAAGAGAAGCAGGAGAAGCAGAAGAAGCAGCAGCAGGAGAAGCAGAAGCAGTAGAAGCCGAAGAAGCAGAAGCAGAACCTGAAGCAGAAGGAGAAGCAGGAGAAACAAAGAAGCAGAATCTGGAGAAGCAGAAGGAGAAGCAGAAGCAGAAAGAGAAGCAAAAGCAGAAGGAGAAGCAGAAGGAGAAGCAGAAGAAAGAGAAGAAGCAGAGGCAGTAGCAGAAGAAGCAGAAGATGCAGAAGGAGAAGGAGAAGCGGAAGGAAAAGCAGAAGAACGAGAAGTAGAAGAAGGAGAAACAGATGGAGAAGCAGAAAGAGAAATGGAAGAAGGAGCAGTAGAAGGAAAAGCAGCAGGTGAAGCAGAAACAGCAGCAGAAGGAGAAGCAGGAGATGCAGAAACAGGAGAAGCAGAAGCAGAAGAAACAGGAGAAAGACAAGAAGCAGAAGCAAAGGAGAAGCAGAAACAGAAGGAGAAGCAGAAAGCGAAGGAGGAGAAGCAGAAGAAGCAGACGCAGGAGAAGCAGACGCACAAGAATCCGAAGAAGCAGAAGCAGAACCTGAAGCAGAAGGAGAAGCAGGAGAAGCAGAAGAAGCAGAACCTGGGGAAGCAGAAGGAGAAGCAGAAGGAGAAGCAGAAGCAGAAAGAGAATCAAAAGCAGAAGGAGAAGCAGAAGAAACAGAAGAAGTAGAAGCAGTAGCAGTTGTAGCAGAAGCAGAAAGAGAAGCAGAAGTAAAATCAGAAGAACAAGAAGGAGAAGAAGAAACAGAAGGAGAAGCAGAAAGGGAAGCAGGTAAAGCAGAATAAGAAGAAGCAGAAGGAGAATCAGAAGGAGAAGCAGAAGAAGGAGAAGGAGAAGCAGAAGCAGAAGAAGATGCAGAAGGAGAAGCAGGAGAAGCAGAAGAAGCAGAAGCAGAAGGAGAAGCAGGAAAAGCAGAAGAAGCCGAAGCAAAGGCAGAAGAAGAAGCATAAGGACAAGCACAAGCAGAAGGAGATGCAGAAGGAGAAGCAGGAGAAGCAGGAGAAGCCGAAGCTGAAGGAGAATCAGAAGTAGGAGAAAGAGAAGGAGGAGAAGCAGAAGGACAAGCAGAAGCGGAATGAGAAGCAGAAAGAGAAGCAGGAGAAGCACAAGATGCCGAGCAGGAGAAGCCGAAAGAGAAGAAGTAGAAGAAGCAGAAACTGAAGCAGAAGGACAAGCAGAAGCAGAAGGAGAAGCAGCAGAAGAAGTAGAACCAGAAATTCAGGCAGGAGAAACAGAAGAACAGAAGCAGAAGCAGAAAGATAAGCAAAAAGAGAAGCAGAAAGAGAAGTAGAAGAAGCCGCAGATGGAGAAGCAGTAGAAGAATCAGAAAAACAAGCAGGAGAAGCAGAAGCAGAAAGAGATGTAGAAGCAGAAGAATCAGAAGAAGCAGAAGCAGAAGAAGAAGCAGTAGACGCATAAGAAGCAGAAGCAGGAGAAGCAGAAGCAGAAGAAATAAAGAAGCATAAGATGCAGAAGCCAAAGCAGAGGGAGAAAAAGAAGAAGGAGAAGGAGCAGCAGAAGGTGAAGCAGAAGGAGATGCAGATGCAGAAAGAGAAGCAGAAACAGAAGGAGAAGGAGAAGGAGTAGTTGGAGAATCAGAAGAAGCAGAAGCAGAAGCAAAAAGAGAAGCAGAAGAAGGAGAAGGAGAAGCAGAAGCAGAAGGACAAGCAGGAGAAGCAGAAGAAGCAGAAGCGGGAGAAGCAGCAGCAGAAGAAGAAACAGAAGAAGGAGAAGGAGCAGAAAGAGAAGCAGAAGCAGAAGGAGAAGCAGAAAGAGAAGCAGAAGAAGCAGTAGCAGGAGAAGCAGAAGCAGAAGGAACAGAAGAAGCCCAAGAAGCAGAAGGAGAACCTGAAGCAGAAGGGGAAGCAGAAGCAGCAGAATCTGGAAAAGCAGAAGCAGAAGAAATAGAACAAGCAGAAGAAGCAGTAGCAGAAGCAGAACGAGAAGCAGAAGAAGAAGAAGGAGAAAGAGAAGGAGTAGGAGTAGGAGGAGCAGAAGCATAATTAGAAGCAGAAAGAGAAGCAGAAGGAGAAACAGAAGAAGCAGAAACAGGAGAAGCAGAAGCAGAAGCAGAATGAGAAGCACAAGAAGGAGAAATTGAAGGAGAAGGAGAATGAGACGGAGAAGCAGAAAGAGAAGTAGGCGAAGCAGAAGGAGAAGAAGCAGGAGAAGCAGAAGAAACAGAAGAAGGAGAAGAGCAGAAGCAGA
>NW_012294039.1:0-6092 GCF_000151885.1 Dipodomys ordii | reverse complement strand
GCAAAAGGAGAAGCAAAAGAAGGAGAAGGAGAAGCAGAGGCTGAAGAAGAAGCATAAGGAAAAGCACAAGCAGAAGGAGATGCAGAAAGAGAAGCAGGAGAAGCAGAAGAAGCAGAAGCTGAAGGAGAAGCAGAAGTAGGAGAAGGAGAAGGGGGAGAAGCAGAAGGACAAGCAGAAGCGGAATGAGAAGCAGAAAGAGAAGCAGGAGAAGTACAAGATGCAGAAGCAGGAGAAGCCGAAAGAGAAGAAGTAGAAGAAGCAGAAACTGAAGCAGAAGGAGAAGCAGAAGCAGAAGGAGAAGCAGCAGAAGAAGTAGAACCAGAAATTCAGGCAGGAGAAACAGAAGAAGCAGAAGCAGAAAGAGAAGCAAAAAGAGAAGCAGAAAGAGAAGTAGAAGAAGCAGCAGAAGGAGAAGCAGCAGAAGAAGCAGAAAAACAAGCAGGAGAAGCAGAAGCAGAAAGAGAAGTAGAAGCAGAAGAATCAGAAGAAGAAGAAGCAGAAGAAGAAGCAGTAGAAGCATAAGAAGCAGAATCAGGAGAAGGAGAAGCAGAAGAAATAAAGAAGCATAAGATGCAGAAGCCGAAGCAGAGGGAGAAACAGAAGAAGGAGAAGGAGCAGCAGAAGGTGAAGCAGAAGGAGATGCAGAAGGAGAAAGAGAAGCAGAAACAGAAGGAGAAGGAGGAGGAGAAGTTGGAGAATCAGAAGAAGCAGAAGCAGAAGCAGAAAGAGAAGCAGAAGAAGGAGAAGGAGAAGCAGAAGTAGAAGGAGAAGCAGGAGAAGCAGAAGAAGCAGAAGCGGGAGAAGCAGCAGAAGAAGAAGAAACAGAAGAAGGAGAAGGAGCGGAAGGAGAAGCAGAAGTAGAAGGAGAAGCAGAAAGAGAAGCAGAAGAAGCAGTAGCAGGAGAAGCTAGAAGCAGAAGAAACAGAAGAAGCCCAAGAAGCAGAAGGAGAACCTGAAGCAGAAGGGGAAGCAGAAGCAGCAGAAGCTGGAAAAGCAGAAGCAGAAGAAATAGAACAAGCTGAAGAAGCAGTAGCAGAAGCAGAACGAGAAGCAGAAGAAGAAGAAGGAGAAAGAGAAGGAGTAGGAGTAGGAGGAGCAGAAGCATAATTAGAAGCAGAAAGAGAAGCAGAAGGAGAAACAGAAGAAGCAGAAACAGGAGAAGAAGAAGCAGAAGCAGAATGAGAAGCACAAGAAGGAGAAATTGAAGGAGAAAGAGAATGAGACGGAGAAGCAGAAAGAGAAGTAGGAGAAGCAGAAGAAGAAGAGGCAGGAGAAGAAGAAGCCAAAGAAACAGAAGAAGGAGAAGAGCAGAAGCAGAAGCAGAAGGAGAAGGAGAAGCAGAAGAAGCAGAAGCTGAAGCAGAAGAAGAAACATAAAAAGCAGAACAAGCAGAAGAAGAAGCAGCAGGAGAAGCAGAAGAAGAAGGAGAAGGAGAACGAGAATTATTAGGAGTAGGAGAAACAGAAGGATAAGCAGAAGCAGAAAGAGAAGGAGAATGAGTAGGAGAAGCAGGAGAAGCATAAGCAGGAGAAGCAGAAGCAGAATGAAAAGCAGAAGGAGAAATTGAAACAGAAGAAGATGCAGAATAAGAAGCAGAAGCAGAAGGAGAAGCAGAAGAAGGAGAAGGAGGAGAAGCAGAAGGATAAGCATAAAGAGAAACAGAAGGAGAAGCAGGAGAAGCAGAAGCAGGAGAAGCAGAAGCAGAAGAAGGAGAAGAAGAAGAAGCAGAAAGAGAAGTAGAAACAGAAGGAGAAGCAGAAATAGAAGGAGAAGAAGTCGAAGAAGCAGAAGCAGAACCTGAAGCAGAAGGAGAAGCAGGAGAAGCAGAAGAAGCAGAATCTGGAGAAGAAGAAGGAGAACCAGAAGGAGAAGTAGAAGCAGAAAGAGAAGCAAAAGCAGAAGGAGAAGCAGAAGGAGAAACAGAAGAAACAGAAGAAGCAGAAGCAGTAGCAGAAGAAGCTGAAGATGCAGAAGCAGAAAGGGAAGCAGAAGGAATAGCAGAAGAACGAGAAGGAGAAGGAGAAACAGAAGGAGAAGCAGAAGGATAAGCAGAAAGAGAATCATGAAAAGCAGAAGAAGCAGAAGCAGACGGAGAAGCAGAAGAAGAAGAAACAGAAGAAGGAGAAGGAGCAGAAGCCGAAGGAGAAGCAGTAGCAGAAGTAGAAGCAGAAAGAGAAGCAGGAAAAGCAGAAGAAGCAGAAGCAGGAGAAGCAGAAGCAGAAGAAACAGGAGAAGGACAAGAAGCAGAAGCAAAAGGAGAAGCAGAAACAGAAGGAGAAGCAGAAAGATAAGGAGGGGAAGCAGAAGAAGCAGAAGCAGGAGTAGCAGAAGCATAAGAATCCGAAGAAGCAGAAGCAGAACCTGAAGCAGAAGGAGAAGCAGAAGAAGCAGAATCTGGAGAAGCAGAATGACAAGCTGAAGGAGAAGCAGAAGCAGAAAGAGAATCAAAAGCAGAAGGAGAAGCAGAAGAAACAGAATAAGCAGAAGCAGTAGCAGTTGCAGCAGAAGGAGAAGCAGAAGGAAAAGCAGGAGAACAAGAAGGAGAAAGAGAAACAGAAGCAGAAGGAGAAGGAGAATCAGAAGGTGAAGCAGAAGCAGAAGAAGAAGAAGAAGAAGAAGAAGAAGAAGAAGAAGAAGAAGAAGAAGAAGAAGAAGAAGAAGAAGAAGAAGAAGAAGAAGATGAAGAAGAAGAAGAAGAAGAAGAAGAAAAGTAGTAGAAGAAGAAGAAGAAGAACAAGAAGAAGAAGAAGAAGAAGAAGAAGAAGGAGAAGAAGAAGGAGAAGAAGTTAGAAGAAGGAGAAGCATAAGGAGAAGAATTAGAAGCAGAAGAAGCAGAAGCAGGAGAAGCAGAAGCAGAAGAAAAAGAATAAGCATAAGAAGAAGAATCAGAGGGAGAAGCAGAAGAAGGAGAAGGAGCAGCAGAAGGAGAAGCAGAAGGAGAATCAGAAGGAGAAAAAGAAAAAGGAGAAGCAGAAGCAGAAGAAGAAGATGAAGCAGAAGACGATGCAGAAGGAGAAGCAGGAGAAGCAGAAGAAGCAGAAGCAGAACGAGAAGCAGAAGTAGGAGATGGAGAAGGAAGGGGAGCAGAATCAATAGGAGAAGCAGAAGGAGAAGCAGAAGCAGAATGAGAAGCAGAAAGAGAAGCAGTAGAAGCAGAAGAAGCAGGAAAAGCAGAAGCAGAAGAAAGAGAAGAAGAAGAAGAAGAAGAAGAAGAAGAAGAAGAAGAAGAAGAAGAAGAAGAAGAAGAAGAAGAAGAAGAAGAAGAAGAAGAAGAAGAAGAAGAAGAAGAAGCAGCATAAGGGGAAGCATAAGGGGAAGCATAAAGAGAATCAGTAGAAGCAGAAGAAGCAGAAGCAGGAGAAGCAGAATCACAAGAAAAAGAATAAGCTAAAGAAGCAGAAGCAGAAGCAGTGGAAGAAGCAGAAGAAGGAGAAGGAGAAGGAGCAGCAGAAGGAGTAGCAGAAGCAGAAAGAGAAGCAGAAATTGAAGCAGAACAAGAAGGAGAAGCAGGAAAATCAGAAGAAGCAGAAGTAGAAGCAGAAAGAGGAGAAGAAGGAGAAGCAGAATTAGAATCAGAAGAAACAAAAGAAGAAGAAGAAGAAACAGAAGCAAAAGAAACAGAAGAAGAAGAGCAGAAGCAGAAGCAGAAGGAGAAGCAGAAGTAGAAGGAGAAGCATAAAGAGAAGGAGGAGAAGCAGAAGAAGCAGGAGAAGCAGAAGCAGAAGAAACAGGAGAAGCCGAAGAAGCAGAAGCAGAATCTGAAGCAGAGGGAGAAACAGAAGAAGCACAATTTGAAGCAGAAGCAGAAGAAACAGTAATAGTAGAATAAGCAGAAGCAGCAAGAGAAGCAGAAGAAGAAGAAGTCGGAGAAGGCGAGAGAGAAAGATTAGGAGTAGGAGAATCAAAAGGATAAGCAGAAGCAGAAAGACACGCAGAAGGAAAAGCAGCACGAGATGTAGGAGAAGCAGGAGAAGCAAAAGCAGGAGATGCAGAAGAAACAGAAGACGCAGAAGCAGAATGAGAAGCAGAAGGAGAAATTGAAGCAAAAGCAGAAGGAGAAGCAGAAGCAGAAGGAGAAGCAGAAGAAGGAGAAGGAGAAACAGAAAGAGAAGCAGAAAGAGAAGCAGAAAGAGAAGCAGAACGAGAAGCAGGAGAATCAGAAGCAGGAGAAGCAGAAGCAGAAGAAACAGAAGAAGGAAAAGAAGCAGAAGGAGAAGGAGAAGCAGAAACAGAAAAAAAGCAAAAAGAGAAGCAGGAGAAGCAGAAGCAGAAAAAGCCGAAGAAGCAGAAGCAGAAACTGAAGCAGAAGGAGAAGCAGGAGGAGCAGAAGAAGCAGAATCTGGAGAAGCAGAAGGAGAAGCAGAAGCAGAAAGAGAAGCAAAAGCAGAAGGAGATGCAGAAGGAGAAGCAGAAGAAACAGAAGAAGCAGAGGCAGTAGCAGAAGAAGCAGAAGATGCAGAAGCAGGAGGAGAAGCAGAAGGAAAAGCAGAATAACGAGAAGGAGAAGGAGAAACAGAAGGAGAAGCAGAAAGAGAAGCAGAAGGAGGAGCAGGAGAAGGAAAAGCAGCAGGAGAAGCAGGAAGAGCAGCAGAAGGAGAAGCAGGAGAAGCAGAAACAGTAGAAGCAGAAGCAGAAGAAACAGGAGAAGGACAAGAAGCAGAAGCAGAAGGAGAAGCAGAAACAGAAGGAGAAGCAGAAAGAGAAGGAGAGGAAGCAGAAGAAGCAGAAGCAGGAGAAGCAGAAGCATAAGAATCCGAAGAAGCAGAAGCAGAACCTGAAGCAGAAGGAGAAGCTGAAGAAACAGAAGAAGTAGAAGCAGTAGCAGTTTTAGCAGAAGAAGAACGAGAAGCAGAAGGAAAAGCAGAAGAACAAGAAGGAGAAGGAGAAACAGAAGGAGCAGCAAAAAGAGAAGCAGGTAAAGCAGAAGAAGAAGAAGCAGAAGGAGAATCAGAAGGAGAAGCAGAAGAAGGAGAAGGAGAAGCAGAAGAAGATGCAGAAGGATAAGCAGAAGAAGCAGAAGAAGAAGGAGAAGAAGGAAAAGCAGAAGAAGCAGAAGCAAAAGGAGAAGCAAAAGAAGGAGAAGGAGAAGCAGAAGAAGAAGCATAAGGACAAGCACAAGCAGAAGGAGATGCAGAAGGAGAAGCAGGAGAAAGAGAAGAAGCAGAAGCAGAAGTAGAAGCAGAAGCAGAAGGAGAAGCAGCAGAAGAAGTAGAACCAGAATTTCAGGCAGGAGAAACAGAAGAAGCAGAAGCAGAAACAGAAGGAGAAGCAAAAAGAGAAACAGAAGAAGAAGTAGAAGAACCAGCAGAAGGAGAAGCAGCAGAAGAAGCAGAAAAACAAGCAGGAGAAGCAGAAACAGAAAGAGAAGTAGAAGCAGAAGAAGAAGAAGAAGCAGTAGAGGCATAAGAATCAGAAGCAGGAGAAGCAGAATCAGAAGAAAAAGAAGAAGCATAAGAAGCAGAAGCAGAGGAAGAAACAGAAGAAGGAGAAGGTACAGCAGAAGGTGAAGCAGAAGGAGATGCAGAAGCAGAAATAGAAGCAGAAACAGAAGGAGAAGAAGAAGGAGAAGTTGGAGAATCAGAAGAAGCAGAAGCAGAAAGAGAAGCAGAAGAAGGAGAAGGAGAAGCAGAAGGAGAAGGACAAGCAGGAGAAGCAGAAGAAGCAGAAGCGGGAGAAGCAGCAGAAGAAGAAGAAACAGAAGAAGGAGAAGGAGCAGAAGGAGAAGCAGAAGCAGAAGGAGAAGCAGAAAGAGAAGCAGAAGAAGCAGTAGCAGGAGAAGCAGAAGCAGAAGAAACAGAAGAAGCCCAAGAACCAGAAGGAGAACCTGAAGCAGAAGGAACAGGAGAAGCAGCAGAAGCTGGAAAAGCAGAAGCAGAAGAAACAGAACTAGCAGAAGTAGTAGAAGAAGAATAGAAGCATAAGAAGAATAATGATAATGATAAGGATTATGAGTAGGAGTATTAGTATCATAATATTAATCTTATTGTTATTCTGGTGATGTTGTTGTCGTTACTGTTGTTGTAGTAACAGATGTATTATAAGTAGAAGATGAATGAGAAGCTCAAGAAGTTGAAATTGTTGTAGAAGGAGTT
>NW_012294038.1:0-2364 GCF_000151885.1 Dipodomys ordii | reverse complement strand
GTCTCCCGCTTTGTCCCCGCTGTGCCCCGCTGTGTCCCGCTGCGTCCCGTTGTGTCCCGCTATGTCCCCCACTGTGTCCCGTTGTGTCCCCAGCTGTGTACACCGCTGTGTCCCCGCTCTATCGACGCTGTGTCCCATGCTGTGTCCCGCTGTGTCCCGCTGTGTCCCCGGCTGTGTCCCGCTGTGTCCCCTGCTGTGTCACTGCTATGTCCCGCTGTGTTCCACTGTGTCCCGCTGTGTCCTTGCTGTGTCTCCCTCAGTGTCCCGCAGTGTCCTCGCTGTGTCCCCCACTGTGTCCTGCTTTGTCCACTGCTGTGTCCCGCTGTGTACCCCTCTGTGTCACCCGCTCTGTCCCTGCTGTGACCCGCTGTGTCCCGCTGTGTACTGCTATGTCCCCCGCTGAGTCCCGCTGTGTCCCCGTTGTGTCCCAATGTGTCTTCGCTGTGTCCCCCCTGTGTCCCGCTGTGTCCCCCCTGTGTCCCCCGCTGTGTCCCGCTGTGTCCCTCTGTGTCTCCTGCTGTGTCCCCTGCTCTGTCCCTCTGTGTCCACCGCTGTGTCCCTGCTGTGTCCCCGCTGTGTCCCGCTGTATCCCGCTGTGACCCCGCTGAGTCCCCGCTGTGTCTCCGCTGTGTCCCCCGCTGTCTCCCACTCTGTCCCCCGCTGTGTCTCACGCTTTGTCCCCGCTGTGTCCCACTGTGACCCGCTGTGTCCCGCTGTGCCCACACTGTGTCCCGTTGTATCCACAGCTGTGTACCACGCTGTGTAATGCTGAGTCCCCGCTGTATCTACGCTGTTCCTCGCTGTGTCCCGCTGTGTCCCCCGCTGTGTCCCCCGCTGTGTCCTCGCTGTGTCCCCAGCTGTGTCCCACTGTGTCCTAGCTGGGTCCCCCGCTGGGTCCCGCTGGGTCCCCCGCTGTGTCCCACTGTGTCCCGCTGTGTCCCGCTCTGTCCCTGCTGTGTCCCTGCTGTGTCCCGCTGTGTCCCCCTGTGTGCGTGCTGTGTCCCGCTATGTACTCCGTTGTGTCCAGCTGTTTCACTGCTGTGTCCCCTGCTTTGTCCCGCTTTGTCCCGCTGTGTCCTCGCTGCGTCCCCCGCTGTGTCCCGCTGTGTCCCCCGCTGTGTCCCGCTGTGTCCTGCTGTGTCCCGCTCTGTCCCTGCTGTGTCCCGCTGTGCTGCTGTGTCCTCGCTGTGTCCCCCGCTGTCTCCCGCTCTGTCCCTCGCTGTGTCTCACGATTTGTCCTCGCTGTGTCCCACTGTGTCCCGCTCTGTCCCGCTGTGCCCCCACTGTGGCACCTTGTGTCCACAGATTTGTACCACAATGTGTAACGCTGTACCCCGCTGTATCGACGCTGGGTCCCGCTTGGTCCCGCTGTGTCCTCGCTGTGTTCCCTGCTGTGTCCCGCTGTGTCCCCCGGTGTGTCCCCCGCTCTTTTCCTGTCTGTGTCCCCAGCTGTGTCCCGCTGTGTCCTCGCTGGGCCCCCCGCTGTTTCCCGCTGTGTCCCCCGCTCTGTCCCTCATTATCCCGATGTGTCCCCTGCTCTGTACCCTGCTTTGTCCCGCTGTGTCCGCCGCTGTGTCCCGCTGTGTCCCCCGCTGTGTCCCGCTGTGTCTTCGCTGTGTCCCGCTCTGTCTCCCCCTTGTCCCCGCTGTGTCCCGCTCTGTCCCGTGGTGTCCCGCTTTGTCCCCCGCTGTGTCCCCCGCTGAGTCCCCGCTGTGTCCCCGCTGTGTCCCGCTGTGTATTGCTGTGTCCCCAGCTGAGTACTGCTGTGTCCCCGCTGTGTCCCCGCTGTGTCCCAATGTGTCCCCGGCTGTGTCCCGCTGTGTCTACTGCTGTGTTCCTGCTCTGTCCCGCTGTGTCCCGCTGTGTCCCCCTGTGTCCTCACTGTGTCCCACGCTGTGTTCCACTGAGTCCTTGCTGTGTCCTCCGATGTGCCCCGTTGTGTCCCCAACTGTGTACCCCGCTGTGGCCCACACTGTCCCCGCTGTATCGACCCTGTGGCCCGCTGGGTTCTGCTGTGTCCTCGCTGTGTCCACCGCTGTGTCCCGCTGTGTCCACCGCTGTGTCCCGCTGTGTCCCCCACTCTGTCCCGCTGTGTAAACCACTGTGTCCCGCTGTTTCCCCCGCTGTGTCCCGCTGTGTCCTCGCTGTGTCCCCCGCTGTCTCCCGCTCTGTCCCCCGCTGTGTCTCACGCTTTGTCCCTGCTGTGTCCCACTGTGTTCTGCTGTGTCCCGCTGTGCCCCCACTGTGTCCCGTTGTGTCCACAGCTGTGTACCCCGCTGTCTAACGCTGTGTCCCCGCTGTATCGACGCTGTGTCCCGCTGGGTCCCGCTGTGTCCTTGCTGTGTTTCCCGCTGTGTCTCGCAG
>NW_012294037.1:0-945 GCF_000151885.1 Dipodomys ordii | reverse complement strand
TCTCCGCAGAGTGTGCCCGCAGATGAAGAAAATGCATCCGGTGCCAGGTGGTCATCAGCAAGAAAGCTGCGCCCACGTGGGTGGGCCTGTGTGTGTGTCACACACACACACACACAGAGCATTGGTGGCCTGTGTGCCACACACACACACAGAGCATTGGTGGCCTGTGTGTCACACACACACACACACAGCATTGGTGGCCTGTGTGTCACACACACACACAGCATTGGTGGCCTGTGTGTCACACACACACACAGCATTGGTGGCCTGTGTGTCACACACACACAGAGAGCATTGGTGGCCTGTGTGTCACACACACACACACAGCATTGGTGGCCTGTGTGTCACACACACACACACAGCATTGGTGGCCTGTGTGTCACACACACACACAGAGCATTGGTGGCCTGTGTGTCACACACACACACAGAGCATTGGTGGCCTGTGTGTCACACACACACACAGCATTGGTGGCCTGTGTGTCACACACACACACAGCACTGAGCCCAGGTGGGAGGGAGGGAGGCCCAGGCACGCGCACGCCGTAGCCCCGCCCTCCGCCCGCTCCTCCCGCAGACGGCTCGGAGGTGGCCGGCGCGGCCTCGGCGCTCGGGCCCCCGCGGCAGCTGGTGGAGGAGCTGCAGAGCCGCTACCGGCAGATGGAGGAGCGCATCACCTGCCCCATCTGCATCGACAGCCACATCCGCCTCGTGTTCCAGTGCGGCCACGGCGCCTGCGCCCCGTGCGGCGCGGCGCTCAGCGCCTGCCCCATCTGCCGCCAGCCCATCCGCGACCGCATCCAGATCTTCGTGTGACCGCGCCCGCCGCCCGCCCTCCCCCTCCCCGCCCGCGTTTTATAAAGAGATTCACAGACCGCCTGCTGCCTGCCTGCGCGCGTGCCACGGTCGGGGGTCAAGGGGGGACGGGGAGGGAGGGAAAGGGTGA
>NW_012294036.1:0-4749 GCF_000151885.1 Dipodomys ordii | reverse complement strand
CAGCGGGACACAGCGGGGACACAGCGTGGGACACAGCGGGGGACACAGCCGGACACAGCGGGACACAGTGGGGGAAACAGGGGGGACCCAGCGGGACCCAGCGCGGGACACAGCGTGGACACATTGGGACACAGCAGGACACAGCGGGGGACACAGAAGTACACAGCGGGACACAGCGGGTCACAGCGAGGGACACAGAGGGGTACATAGCGGGACACAGTGGGGAACACAGGGAGGACACAGCGGGACCCAGCGGGACACAGCGTCGATACAGCGGGGACACAGCGGGACACAGTGGGGTACACAGCTGGGGACACAACGGGACACAGCGGGGGACACAGCGAGGACACAGCAGAACACAGCGTGGGAAACAGCGAGGACACAGCGGGACACAGCGAGACACAGCGGGACACAGTGGGGACACAGCAGTAGACACAGCGAGACACAGCGGGGGACACAGCGGGACAAAGCGGGGACACAGCGGGGACACTGCGGGAACATAGTGGGACACAGCGGGGCACATAGCGGGACACAGCGGGACACAGATTGGGACACTGCGGGAACACAGCAGGACACAGCAGGGGACACAGCGAGGACACAGCGGGACACAGTGGGGCACAGCGTGGGACAAAGCGGGAGACAGCAGGGGACACAGCGAGGACACAGCGGGACACAGCAGCGACACATAGAGGACTCAGCGCGGGACACAGTGGGGGACAGAGCGGGACACACCGGGACACTGCGGGGCACAGCGGGGGACACAGCGGGACACAGCGGGGGACCCAGCGGGACACAGCGGGACACAGCGGGACACTGCGGGGCACAGTGGAAGACACAGCGGGACACAGCGGGGGACACAGAGAGGACACAGCTTAACACAGCATGGGACAAAGTGAGGACACAGCGGGACACAGCGAGACACAGCGGGACACAGCGGGGACAAAGCAGTGGACACAGCGGGACACAGCGGGGGACAAAGCGGGAAACCACGGAACACAGCAGGACACAGCGTGAAACAGCGGTGAACCTGCGGGGACACAGCGGGACACAGCGGGGGACACAGCGGGACCCAGCGGGACACAGCGGGGGACACAGCGGGACACAGCTTCTATAGAGCGGGGACACAGCGGGACACAGCGGTGACACAGCGGGACCCAGCAGGGACAAAACAAGGACACAGCGGATGACACAGCGGGACACAGCGGGACACAGAGGGGGACACAGCGAGGGACACAGCGTGGGACACAGCGGGACACAGCGGGGGACACAGCGGGACACAGCGGGGACACAGAGGGGACTCAGCAGTGGACATAGCGGGGGACAAAGCGGGACACCACATGACACAGTGGGACACAGCGGGACACAGCGAGGACACTGCGGGGACACAGCGGGAGAAAGCGGGGGACCCAGCGGGACCCAGCGGGACACAGCAGGACCCAGCGGTGAAACAGCGGGGACACAGTGGGACACAGCGAGGACACAGGGGGACACAGCGGGACACTGCGGGGCACAGCGGGGGACACAGCGGGACACAGCGGGGGACACAAGGAGGAAACAGTGGAACACAGCATGGGACAATGCGAGGACACAGCGGGAAACAGCGAGACACAGCGGGACCCAGCGGGGACCCAGCAGTGGACACAGCGGGACACAGCGGGGGACAAAGCAGGACACCACGGAACATAGCACGACACAGCGTGAAACAGCGGTGAACCTGCGGGGACACAGCGGTACACAGCGGGGGACCCAGCGGGACCCAGCGGGACACAGCGGGGGACACAGCCGGACACAGCAGGGACCCAGCGGGACCCAGCAGAACACAGCGGGGGACACAGCGGGACACAGCGGGACACAGCGGGGGACACAGCAGGGACACAGTGGGACACAGTAGGACACAGCGTGGGACAAAGCGGGAGACAGCGGAGGACACAGCGAGGACACAGCTGGACACAGCGGGGACACAGAGGGGACTCAGCAGGGGACATAGAGGGGAAAAAGCGGGACACCACGGGACACAGTAGGACACAGCGGGACACAGCGGGGACACTGTGGGACACAGCCGGGGGACACAGCGGTGGACAGCGGGGGACAGACAAGGGACACAGCGGGACACAGAGGGGACACAGCTGGACACAGAAGGGTACACAGCGGGGCACAGCGGACACACAACGGGGACAGAGCTGGACACAGAGGGACACAGAGGGGACAGAGCGTGACACAGCGTGACACAGCGGGACACAGCGGGGGACACAGGGAGGACACAGCTGGACACTGAATGAGACAGAGCGAGGACACAGCCGGACACAGCGTGACACAGTGGGGACACAGCAGGGGACACAGCGGGACACAGCCGGGGACACAGAGGGACACAGCGGGGTACACAGCAAGGACAAAACGGGACACAGCGGGGGACACAGCGAGGACACAGTGGGACACTGCGGTGACACAGCGGGACACAGCTGGGGACACTGCGGGACACAGTGGGACACAGCGGGGACACAGCAAGGACACAGCGGGGGACACAACGGGACACAGCCGGACACAGCCGGGGACACAGCGGGACACAGCGAGAGACACAGCGGGGGACACAGCGGGACACAGCGGGGAACAAAGAGAGGACACAGCGGGACCCAGCGGGACACAGCGTCGATAGAGCGGGGACACAGCGGGACACAGCGGTGACACAACGGGACTCAGCGGGGGACACTGCGGGACACAGCGGGACACAGCGGGCACACAGCAAGGACACAGCGGGGGACAGAGCGGGACGCAGTGGGACACAGCGGGGACAAAGCGTGAGACAGAGCAGGGGACAGAGCTGGAGACAGCGGGGGACACAGCGGGGACACAGCGAGGACACAGCGGGACAGAGCGGGACACTGCAGGGCACAGCGGGGGACACAGTGGGACACAGCGGGGGACACAGAGAGGTACATAACGGGACACAGTGGGGAACACAGGGAGGACCCAGCGGGACCCAGCGGGACACAGCGTCGATATAGCGGGGACAAAGCGGGACACAGTGGGGTACACAGCTGGGGACACAACGGGACACAGCGGGGGACACAGCGAGGACACAGCAGAACACAGCGTGGGAAACAGCGAGGACACAGTGGGACACAGCGAGACACAGCGGGACACAGTGGGGACACAGCAGTAGACACAGCGAGACACAGCGGGGGACACAGTGGGACACAGCGGGGAACACAGCGAGGACACAGCGGGGACACAGCGGGGACACTGCGGGAACATAGTGGGACACAGCGGGGCACACAGCGGGACAAAGCGGGACACAGCTTGGGACACAGCGGGAACACAGCAGGACACAGCAGGGGACACAGCGAGGACACAGCAGGACACAGTGGGACACAGCGTGGGACAACGCGGGAGACAGCAGGGGACACAGCGAGGACACAGCGGGACACAGCGGCGACACATAGAGGATTCAGCGGGGGACACAGTGGGGGACAGAGCGGGACACATCGGGACACTGCGGGGCACAGCGGGGGACACAGCGGGACACAGCGGGGGACCCAGCGGGACACAGCGGGACACAGCGGGACACTGCGGGGCACAGCGGGGAACACAGCGGGACACAGCGGGGGACACAGGGAGGACACAGCTTAACACAGCATGGGACAAAGGGAGGACACAGCGGGACACAGCGAGACACAGCGGGACACAGCGGGGACCCAGCAGTGGACACAGCGGGACACAGCGGGGTACAAAGCGGGACACCAAGGAACACAGCAGGACACAGCGTGAAACAGCGGTGAACCTGCGGGGACACAGCAGGACACAGCGGGGGACACAGCGGGACCAAGCGGGACCCAGCGGGGGACACAGCGGGACACAGCGTCTATAGAGCGGGGACACAGCGGGACACAGCGGTGACACAGCGTGACCCAGCAGGGACACAATAAGGACACAGCGGATGACACAGCGGGACACAGCGGGACACAGAGGGGGACACAGTGAGGGACACAGCGGGGGACACAGCGGGACACAGCGGGGAACACAACGGGATACAGCGGGGACACAGTGGGGACTCAGCAGTGGACATAGCGGGGGACAGAGCGATACACCACATGACACAGTGGGACACAGTGGGACACAGCGGGGACACTGCGGGTACACAGCGCGACAAAGCGGGGGCCCAGGGGACACAGCGGGACACAGCAGGACCCAGCGGGGAAACAGGGGGGACAAAGTAGGACACAGCGAGGACACAGCGGGACACAGCGGGACACTGCGGCGCACAGCAGGGGACACAGCGGGGGACACAGGGAGGACACAGCGGAACACAGCATGGGACAATGCGAGGACACAGCGGGAAACAGCGAGACACAGCGGGACCCAGCGGGGACCCAGCAGTGGGCACAGCGGGACACAGCGCGGGACAAAGCAGGAAACCACGGAACACAGCAGGACACAGCGTGAAACAGCGGTGAACCTGCGGGGACACAGCGGTACACAGCGGGGGACACAGCGGGACCCACCGGGACACAGCGGGGGACACAGCCGGACACAGCAGGGACACAGCGGGACACAGCAGAACACAGCGGGGGACACAGCGGGACACAGCGGGACACAGCGGGGGACACAGCAGGGACACAGTGGGACACAGTATGACACAGCGTGGGACAAAGCAGAGACAGCGGAGGACACAGCGAGGACACAGCTGGACACAGCGGGGACACAGAGGGGACTCAGCAGGGGACATAGAGGGGAAAAGCGGGACACCACGGG
>NW_012294035.1:0-6094 GCF_000151885.1 Dipodomys ordii | reverse complement strand
AAGCAGGGACACATTGGGACACAGCGGGACACAGGTGGACACAGTCTGGGGACACAGAGGGGGACACAGCGGAACACAGCAGGACACAGTGGGACACAGCGGGGGACACAGCAGGGACACAGCGGGGACACAGTGGGACACAGCATGGGACACAGCAGGGACACAGCGGGACACAGCAGGACATAGGAGGACACAGTGGGTACACAGCGGGACACAGCGGGGACACAGAGGGACACAAAGGGGGACACAGGTGGGACACAGCAGGACATAGCGTGGACACAGCGAGGGACACAGCAGGACACAGCGGAACACAGCAGGACACAGTGGGACACAGCTGGGGACACAGCGGGGACACAGTGGGACACAGCATGGGACAGAGCGGGGACACAGCGGGACACAGTAGGACTTAGGAGGACACAGTTGGGACACAGCGGGACACAGCGGGGATCCAGAGGGACACAAAGGGGGACACAGCGGGGACACAGCGGGACACAGCGGGGACACAGTGAGGGACACAGCGGGACACAGCGGGACACAGTGGGGGACACAGCGGGGGACACTATGGGACAAAGCGGTGACACAGCGGGGACACAGCGGAACACAGCGTGACACACAGCGAGGACACGCGGGACACAGCTGGACACAGCGGGACACAGCGGGGACACTGCAGTGGAAACAGCGGTACACAGCGGGGGACACAGCGGAACACAGTGGGGGACAGAGCGTGGGACACAGCGAGACACAGCGGGGACAAAGCTGGATACAGCGGGGTATACACAGGGGGCCACAGCGGGGAAACAGCGGGGACACAGCAGGACACTGAGGGTCACAGCAGGGACACAGCGGGACACAGAGGGACACAGCAGGACACAGCGGGGGACACAGCGGGACACAGCGGGGGACACAGCGAGGACACAGCGGGACCCAGCGGAGAACACAGAGGGACACAGCGCGACACAGCAGGGACAGCGGGGACACACCAGGGGACTACGGGGACACAGCGGGGACACAGAGGATGACACAGAGGGGACACAGCGGGACACAGTAGGGGACAGAGCGGGGGACACAGCCGGAAACAGCGGGGACACAACGGGGTCCTCAGCGGGGGACACTGCGGGACACAGCGGGGGACACAGCGAAACACAGCATGAAACACAGCGAGGACACAGCGGGACACAGCGGGACACAGTGGGGACACAGCAGGGACACAGCAGGGACACAGCGGGGGACACAGCGGGACACAACGGGACACAGCGCGGGACACAGCAGGACACAGCGCAGACACAGCGGGTGACACAGCGGGACACAACGGGGAAGACATCGAGGACCCAGCGGGACCCAGCGGGACACAGCGTCGATACAGCGGGGACACAGTGTTACACAGCGGGGTACACAGCTGGGGACACAAAGGGTCACAGTGGGGGACACATCGGGACACAGCGGGACACAGTGGGACACAGCGGAGACAAAGCATGAGACACAGTGTGGGACAGAGCGGGAGACAGCGGGGTACACAGCGAGGACACAACTTGACACAGCAGGGACACAGCGGGGACTCAGCGGGGGACACAGCGAGGGACAAAGTGGGACACCACAGAACACAGCGGGACACAGCGGGACACAGCGGGGGACACGGCGGAACACAGTGGGGGACAGAGCGTGGGTCAAAGCTAGACACAGCGGGGACAAAGCTGGACACAGCGGGGTACACAGCGGGACACAGCTGGGACACAGCGGGAACACAGTGGGACACAGCGGGTCACAGCAGGGAAACAGCGGGACACAGCAGGACACAGTGGGGGACACAGCGGGACACAGCAGGGTACACAGCGAGGATACAGCGGGACACAGCGGGGGACACAGCGAGGACACAGCGGGACACAAAGGGGGAAACAGCGGGGGACAGCGGAGACAGAGAGGGGGACACAGCAAGGACACAGCGGGACACAACGGGGGACACAGCGAGGATACAGCGGGACACAGCGGGGGACACAGCTGGACACAGCGGGGGACACAGCGGTACACAGCGGGGACACAGCAGTGGACACAGCTGGACACAGCGGGGGACACAGCGGGACACAGTGGGGGACACAGCGGGGGACACAGCGGGACACAGCGGGGGACACAGCGGGACACAGCGGGGGACCCAGCGAGGGACACTGCAGGGGAGACAGCGCGGACACAACGGGACACAGCGGGGGAAATAGCGGGACACAGCGGGGACACAGCAGTGGACACAGCGGGACACAGAAGGGGACAAAGTGGGACACAGCAGGGGACACAGCAGGACACAGCTGTGGACACAGCGAGGACACAGCGGGACCCAGCAAGACTCAGCGTAGTTACAGTGTGTACACATCGGGAGACAGCGGGGTACACAGCTGGGGATACAATGGGACACATCGGGGGACACAGCGAGGACACAGCGGAACACAGCGTGGGACACAGTGAGGACACAACGGGACACAGCAGGATACACAGGGGAGACACAGCGGGACACAGCGGTGGACACAGGTGGGACACAGCGGGACACAGCGGGGACACAGCGGGACTCAGCGGGGGACACAGCAGTACACAGCGGGACACAGCTGGACACAGCGGGACACAGCAGAGACACAGAGGTGGACACAGCGGGGACACAGCGGGGGATACAGCTGGACACAGCGGGGACACAGCGGGGGACACAGCGGAACACAGTGGGACACAGCGGGACACAGAGGGGACACAGCGGGGACACAGCGGGACACAGCAGGACATAGGGGGACACAGCGGGGACACAGCGGGGGACACTGCGGGACACAGCGGGACACAGCGGGACACAACGAGTGACACAGCGGGGACACAGCGGGGACACAGCGGGGACACAGTGGGACACAGCGTGGGACACAGTGGGACACAGCGTGGGACACAGCGAGGACACAGCGGGACACATCAGGACATAGGGGGACACAGTGGGGACACAGCGGGACACAGCTGGGACACAGAGGGACACAACGGGGGACACAGCGGGGACACAGCGGGACACAGCGGGATCACAGCAAGGGACACAGTGGGACAAAGCGGGAACACAGTGGGGGACACAGCGGGGGACACAGAGGGACACAGCAGTGACACAGCGGGGACACAGCGGGGGACACAGCATGGGACAGAGAGGGACACAGCTGGACACAGAGGGACACAGCAGGTGACACAGCGGGGATACAGCGGGGGACACAGCTGGACACAGCGGGACACAGCAGGGACTCAGCGGGAAACAGCGGGTACACTGGGGTGACACAGCGGGACACAGCGGAGACACAGCGGGGGACCCAGAGGGACACAGCGGAGAACACAGAGGGACACAGCGGGACACAGCTGGGGACAGCAGGGACACACCTGGGGACAACGGGAACACAGTGGGGACACAGAGGGCGACACAGCTAGGACACAGCAGGCCACAGCGGGAGACACAGGGTGGACACAGAGGGACACAGCGGGGTAAACAGCAGGGGACACAGCGGGACACAGCGGGACACAGCGGGGGACACAGCAGAGGACAGCGGGGACACAGCGGGGAACAAGGGGGACAGAGCGGGACAAAGCAGAATACACAGCGGGGGACACAGCGGGACACAGCAGGGGACAAACCAGGACACAGTGGGACACAGCGGGACACAGCGGGGACACAGCGGTGGACACAGAGAGACACAAAGGGGGACACAGCGGGACACAGCGAGGGACACAGCGGGACACAGCGGGGGACACAGCGAGGACACAGTGGGGCACAGCGAGGACACAGCGGGGACACAGCAGGGAACAAAGCGGGAACACAGCATGACACAGCGGGACACAGCAGGTACACAGCGGGAAACAGCGGGGGACACAGCGGGACACAGCGGGGGAAACAACGGGGACACAGCGGTGTCCCAGTTGGGGACACAGCGAGACATAGCAGGACACAGCGGGACACAGCGGGGGACACAGTGGGGGACAGCAGGGACACACCGGGGTTCAAGGGGGACACAGCGGGACACAGCGGGGGTCACAGCGGGGGACACCACAAGACACAGCAGGGGACAAGCGAGGACACAACGGGACACAGTGGGGACACAGCGGGGACACAGCGGGGGACACAGCGAGATAGAGTGGGGACACAGAGGGGGACACAGCGGCACTCAGCGGGACACAGAGGGGGACACAGCGGGACACAGCGGGGGATACAACGGGGACACAGCGGGACACAGGGGCGGACAAAGTGATACACATTGGAACATAGCGGGGGACACAGCGGGACACAGCGGGGGACACAGCGAGGGAAACAGCGGGATACAACAGGGACACAGAGGGACACAGCGGGAGACACAGCGGGACACAGTGGGGGACAAAGTGGGGGACAGCGGGGACACAGCGGTACACAGCGGGGGAAGTGGGGGACAGCGGGGACACAGCGGGACACAGCGGGAACACACAACAGGGACACAGCGGGGACACAGCGGGACACAGCGGGAACACAGCAGGGACACAGCGGGACACAGCGGGGGACACAGAGGGACACAGCGGATACACAGCCGGACACAGCGGGGACACAGCGGGAGCCTCATCGGGGACACTGTAGGACACAGCGGGGGACACAGAAGGGGCACAGCGGGACCCAGCGGGACACAGCGGAACACAGCGGGGGACACAGTGTTACACAGCGGGGTACACAGCTGGGGACACAAAGGGTCACAGTGGGGGACACAGCGGGACACAGCGGGACACAGTGGGACACAGCGGAGACAAAGCATGAGACACAGTGTGGGACAGAGCGGGAGACAGCGGGGTACACAGCGAGGACACAGCTTGACACAGCAGGGACACAGCGGGGACTCAGCGGGGGACACAGCGAGGGACAAAGTGGGACACCACAGAACACAGCGGGACACAGCGGGACACAGCGGGGGACACGGCGGAACACAGTGGGGGACAGAGCGTGGGACAAAGCTAGACACAGCGGGGACAAAGCTGGACACAGCGGGGTACACAGCGGGACACAGCTGGGACACAGTGGGAACACAGTGGGACACAGCGGGTCACAGCAGGGAAACAGCGGGACACAGCAGGACACAGCGGGGGACACAGCGGGACACAGCGGGGTACACAGCGAGGATACAGCGGGACACAGCGGGGGACACAGCGAGGACACAGCGGGACACAGCGGGGGAAACAGCGGGGGACAGCGGAGACAGAGAGGGGGACACAGCGAGGACACAGCGGGACACAACGGGGGACACAGCGAGGTACACAGCGGGGACACAGCAGTGGACACAGCTGGACACAGCGGGGGACACAGCGGGACACAGTGGGGGACACAGCGGGGGACACAGCGGGACACAGCGGGGGACACAGCGGGACACAGCGGGGGACCCAGCGAAGGACACTGCAGGGAAGACAGCGAGGACACAGCGGGACACAGCGGAGGAAATAGCGGGACACAGCGGGGACACAGCAGTGGACACAGCGGGACACAGAAGGGGACAAAGTGGGACACAGCAGGGGACACAGCAGGACACAGCTGTGGACACAGCGAGGACACAGCGGGACCCAGCAAGACTCAGCGTCGTTACAGTGTGTACACATCGCGAGACAGCGGGGTACACAGCTGGGGATACAACGGGACACATCGGGGGACACAGCGAGGACACAGCGGAACACAGCGTGGGACACAGTGAAGACACAACGGGACACAGCAGGATACACAGGGGAGACACAGCGGGACACAGCGGTGGACACAGGTGGGACACAGCGGGACACAGCGGGGACACAGCGGGACTCAGCGGGGGACACAGCAGTACACAGCGGGACACAGCTGGACACAGCGAGACACTGCGGGGGATACAGCTGGACACAGCGGGGACACAGCGGGGGACACAGCGGAACACAGTGGGACACAGCGGGACACAGAGGGGACACAGCGGGGACACAGCGGGACACAGCAGGACATAGGGGGACACAGCGGGGACACAGCGGGGGACACTGCGGGACACAGCGGGACACAGCGGGACACAGCGAGTGATACAGCGGGGACACAGCGGGAACACAGTGGGACACAGCGTGGGACACAGCGAGGATATGA
>NW_012294034.1:0-2282 GCF_000151885.1 Dipodomys ordii | reverse complement strand
CGGGGTACACAGCTAGCGACACAATGGGAAACAGCGGGGGTTTTAGCGGGACACAGTGGGGACAAAGAGGGGGACATAGCGGGGGACAGAGCGGGACACAGCGGGGACCCAGCGGGACCCAGCGGGGAAACAGCGGGGACTCAGGGGGGGACACAGAGGGACAAAGGTGGTCACAGCGGGACACAGCAGCAACACAGCAGGGACACAGCGGCAGACACAGCCGGACACAGTGGGACACAGCGGGGACAAAGCGGGACACAGCGGGGGACACAGCGGGGACACAGCATGGGACACAGCGGGGGACACAGCGGGGGACACAGCGGGACACAGCGGAACCGAACGGGACACAGCGTCGATACAGCGGGAACATAGCGGAACACAGCGGGACACAGCGAAACCCAGCGGGACCCAGCGGGGACAAAGCTTGAGACACAGCGGGAGACAGCGGGGGACACAGCGGGACACAGCGGGGTAAACAGCTGGGCACACAAAGGGACACATCGGGGGACACAGCGAGGACACAGCGGGACACAGCGGGACACAACACGGACACAGCAGGGACACAGCGGGACACAGCGTGGACAATGCGGGAACATAGCGGGACACAGCGGGGTTCACAGCGGGACACAGTGGGATACAGCGGGGGACACAGCAGGGACACAGCGGGGGACACAGCGGGGGACAAAGCAGGACACCACGGGACACAGTGTGACACAACGGAACACAGCGGAGACACTGCGGGGACACAGTGAGACAGAGCGGGGGACACAGCGGGACACAGAGGGACACAGCAGGGGACACAGCGGGGGACAGATAGGGGACACAGCGGGACACAGTGGGGACAGAGATGGACACAGCGGGGTACACAGCGGGACAAGGCGAGCACACAGCGGGGACACAGTGGGATACAGCGGGACACAGCGGGGGACACACCGGGACACAACGGGGGACACAGCGATGACACAGTGGGGGACAGCGGGGAACACAGCAGGACACAGCGGGGACACAGCAGTGGACACAGCGGGACACAGTGGGGGACACAGCGGGACACATCAGGGGACACAGCGGGGGACACAGCGGGACACAGCGGGACACACATGGGATACAGGGGGGACACAGCGGGACACAGCGGGGGACACAGCAAGTAACATTGGGACACAGGGGTGACACAGCGGGACTCAGAGGGGGACACAGGAGTACACAGCAGGACACAGCCGGACAAAGCGGGGACACAGCAGAGACACAACGGGGGACACAGCGGGACACAGCGGGACACAGTGGGGGACAAAGTGGGACACAGCGGGGGACACAGAGGGGTACACAGCAGGACACAGCGGGGAACAAAGCAAGGACACAACGGGACCAGCGGGACACAGCGTCGATGCAACGGGGACATACCGGGACACAGCGGGGTACACAGCTGGGGTCACAACGGGACACAGCGGGGGACACAATGAGGACACAGCGGAACACAGCGTGGGACACAGCGAGGACACAGCGGGACACAGCAGGACACAGTTGGACACAGCGGGGACACAGGGAGGACACAGCGGCACACAGCGGGGGACACAGCAGGACACAGCGGGACACAGCGGTGACACAGCGGGGACTCACCGGGGGACACAGCAGGGGACAAAGCGGACACCAAGGGACACTGTGTGACACAGGGGGGACAAAGAGGGCGACATAGCGGGGGACAGAGCGGGACACAGCGGAGACACATCGGGACCCAGTGGGGAAACAGCGGGGACTCAGTGGGACACAGAGGGACAAATGTGGTCACAGCGGGACACAGCGGCAACACAGTAGGGACACAGGGGCAGACACAGCCAGACACAGTGGGACACAGCGGGGACAAAGCGGGACACAGCGGGGGACACAGCGGGACACAGCGGGGAACACAGCGGAGACACAGCGGGACACAGCGGGACACAGCGTCGATACAGCAGGGGACACAGCGGGACACAGAGGGACACAGCGGAGGACAGAGCGGAACACTGCGAGGGACACAGGGAGGACACAGCGGGACAAAGCAGGGACAGAGCGGGGGACAGAGTGGTACACAGCAGGGGACACAGGGAGGACAGAGCGGGACACAGTGGGGACACAGTGGGGACACAGCGGGGACTCAGCATGGGACACAGCAAGGGACAAAGGGGGACACCACGGAACACAGCGTGACACAGCGGAACACAGTGTGGACAATGCGGGAACATAGCGGGACACAGCGTGTACTCAGCGGGTCACAGCGTGACGAGCGGGACCCAGCGGGGAAACGGCGG
>NW_012294033.1:0-3813 GCF_000151885.1 Dipodomys ordii | reverse complement strand
GAGCGGGACACAGCATTGGTCACAGTGGGACACAGTTTGGGGACAGAGCGGGACATAGCGGGGAACACAGCAGGGGACACAGCGGGACACAGCGGGGGACACAGCTGGACACAGCAGGGGACACAGCGGGACACAGCGGGGGACACAGAGGGAAACAGAGGGACACAGCAAGGACAACGCGGGGGACACAGCGGGGACACAGCAGGACACAGCGGGGGACAAAGCGGTAAACAGCGGGGGACACAGCGAGGACACAGCGGGACATAGTGGGTACACAGAGGGGACTCAGCGGGGGACACAGCGAGGACACAGCTTCAAAACAGGGGGAACATAGCACGACACAGCGGGACACAGCGGGACACAGCGGGACACAGCTGGGACAAAGGGGGAGACACAGCGGGACACAGAGGGGACACCGCGGGACAAAGCGGGGGACACAGAGAGGACACAGCTGGACACAGCGGGGGACACAGCGGGACACACCGGGACACAGCGGGACCCAGTGGGACACAGCGTCGATACAGCGGGGACACAGCGGGACACAGCAGGGTACACAGCTGGGGACACAACTGGACACAGCAGGGGACACAGCGAGGACACAGCAGAACACAATGTGGGACACAGCGAGGACACAGCGGGACACAGCCGGACACAGCAGGGACACAGCGGGACACAGCGGGGTACACAGATGGGGACACAAAAGGACACATCGGGGGACACAGCGAGGACACAGCGGAACAAAGCGTGTGACACAGCGAGGACACAGCGACACAGTGGGACACAGCAGGGACACAGCAGTAGACACAGCGGGACACAGCGGGGGACACAGCGGGACACAGGGGGACAGAGCGGGGGACAGAGCGTGACAGAGCTGGGACACAGCGGGGACACAGCGTGACACAGCAGGGACACAGTGTGACACAGCGGGACACAGTGGGACACAGCGGGATACAGCGGGGGACACAGTGGGACACAGAGTGGTACAAAGTGGGACACAGCTGGGAACACAGCGAGGACACAGCAGGACCCAGCGGGATACACAGCTGGGCACACAAAGGGACACATCGGGGGACACAGCGAGGACACAGCGGAACACAGCTTGGGACAAAGCGAGGACACAGCGGGACACAGCGGGACACAGCAGGGAAACAGCAGTAGACATAGCAGGACACAGCGGGGGACACAGTGGGACACAGCGGGGGACACAGCGAGGACACAGTGGGACCCAGTGGGACACAGCGTCGATACAGCGGGGACACAGCGGGACACAGCAGGGTACACAGCTGTGGACACAAAGGGACACAGCAGGGGACACAGCGAGGACACAGCGGAACACAGGGTGGGACACAGCGAGCACACAGCTGGACACAGCGGGACACAGCGGGGACACAGCTGGGACACAGCAGGGACACAGTGGGGGACACAGCAGGACACAACGGGACACAGCGGGGGACACAGCAGGACACAGCGGGGGACACAGCGGGGGACAGAGCGGGACACAACTGAGAACACAGCGAGGACACAGCGGGACTGAGTGGGACACAGCATCGATACAGTGGGGACACAGCGTTACACAGGGGGTTACACAGCTGGGCACACAAAGGGACACAGTGGGGGACACAGCGGGACACAGCGGGGACAAAGCATGAGACACAGCGGGGGACAGAGCGGGAGACAGAGAGGACACAACGGGGACACAACGGGATACAGCAGGGACACAGCGGGACAAATCGGGACACATCAGGACACAGCGGGACACAGCGGTCACAGCGGGCGACAGAGCGAGGACACAGCAGGACACAGCGGGGGACACAGCGGGACAAAGCGGGGGATACAGCGGGACACAGCATGACACAGCGGGGTCACAGCAGTGGACAGAGCGGGACACAGCGTGGGACACAGCGGGACACAGCCTGGACACAATGGGGACACAGAGGAACACAGCGGGGACACAGCATTGGTCACAGCGGGGGACACAGCGGGACACAGCGGGGGACACAGCGGGAAACAGCAGGGACACAGAGGAACACCGTGGGGGACAGAGCGAGGACACAGCGGCAAATAGCGGGGGACACAGCAAGGACACAGCAGGACACAGCAGGGGACACAGCGGGACACAGCGGGGGACACAGCGGAACACAGTGGGGGACACAGCGGGACACAGGGGGGACACAGTGGGGGACACAGCGGGACACAGCGGGGACACAGCAGGGACATAACAGGGACACAGCGGGGGACACAGCGGAACACAACGAGACACAGCGGGGGACCCAGCGGGACCCAGTGGGACACAGCGTCGATACAGCGGGGACACAGCGTTACACAGCAGGTTACACAGCTGGGGACACAAAGGAACACAGTGGGGGACACAGTGGGACAAAGTGGGGACAAAGCGGGACACAGCGTGGGACACAGCGAGGACACAGCAGAACACAGAGGGACACAGCAGGACACAGCGGGACACAGCAGTAACAAATCAGTAGACACAGCGGGACACAGCGGGGGACACAGTGGGACACAGCGGGACACAGCAGGACACAGCGGGACAAAGCGGGACACAGCGGGGGACACAGCAGGACACAGCGGGGTACACAGCTGGGAACACAAATGGACACATCGTGGAACACAATGAGGACACAGCGGAACACAGCGTGGGGACACAACGGGCCACAGTGGGGGAGACAGAGAGTACACAGCGGGACCCAGCGGGACACAGCGTCGATACAGCGGGGACACAGCGGGACACAGCGGGGGACACAGCGGAACACAGTGGGGGACAGAGAGTGGGACACAGCGAGACACAGAGGGAACAAAGCTGGACACAGCGGGTTACACAGCGGGACACAGCGGGGACACAGCGGGGACACAGCGGGACACAGCGGGTCACAGCAGGGACACAGTGGGACACAGCGGGACACAGCGGGACACAGCGGCGTACACAGCGAGGACACAGCTGGACACAGCGATGACACAGTGGGACACAGCGGGGACACAGCGGGTACACAGCGGGGACACAGCGGGACACAGCGGGTCACAGCAGGGACACAGTGGAACACAGCCTCGATATAGCAGGGACACATCGCGGTACACAGCGAAGACACAGCGGAACACAGCTTGGGACACAGCGAGGACACAGCGGGACACAGTAGGGACACAGCAATAGACAGAGCAGAACACAGCGGGGGACACAGTGAGACACAGTGGGTGACACAGTGAGGACACAGCGGTACCCAGCGGGACACAGCGTCGATACAGCGGGGACACAGCGGGACACAGCGGGGTACACATCTGGGGACACAACGGGACACAGCAGGGGACAAAGTGAGGACACAGCAAGGACACAGCGGGACACAGCGGGGACACAGTAGGGACACAGCAGGGACACAGCGGGGGACACAGCGGAACACAATGGGACACAGCGGGGGACACATGGAGGACACAGCGGGACACAGCGTCTATACAGCGGGGACACAGCGTTACAAAGCAGGGTACACAGCTGGGGACACAAAGGGACACAGTGGGGGACACAGCGGGACACAGCGGGACACAGTGGGACACAGCAGGGACAAAACGTGAGACACAGTGGGGGACAGAGCGGGAGACAGCGGGGGACACAGAGAGGACACAGCAGGACACAGCGGAGACACAGTGGGCAATCAGCGGGGGACACAGCGGGGGACACAGCGGAACACATTGGGGGACAGAGCATGGGACACAGCGAGACACAGCGGGAACAAAGCTGGACACAGCGGGTTACACAGCGGGACACAGCGGGGACACAGCGGGGACTAGCGGGACACAGCGGAACACAGC
>NW_012294032.1:0-6097 GCF_000151885.1 Dipodomys ordii | reverse complement strand
TCATCCTCGCTGTGTCCACTGCTGTGTCCGGTTGTGTCCCCAGCTGTGTACCCCGCTGTGTCCCGCTGTGTCTCCGCTGTATCGACGCTGTGTCCTGCTGGGTCCCGCTGTGTCCTCGCTGTGTTCCCAGTTGTGTCCCGCTGTGTACCCCGCTGTGTCCCCCGCTGTGTCCCTGCTGTGTCCCTGCTGTGTCCCACTGTGTCCCGCTGTGTCCCGCTTTGTCCTCGCTGTGTCCCAAGCTGTGTCCCGCTGTGTCCCCGCTGTGTCCCGCTGTGTCCCCCGCTGTGTCCCGCTGTGTCCCTGCTGTGACCCGCTCTGTCCCCTCTGTATTGACGCTGTGTCCCGGTGTGTCCTGCTGTGTCCGCGCAGTGTTCCCGGCTGTGTCCCATTGTGTACCCTTCTGTGTCCCGCTGTGTCCCGCAGTATCCCCGGCTTTGACCCGCTGTGTACCGCTGTGTCCCCCGCTGTGACCCCACTGTGTCCCCCGCTGTGTCCCGCTGTGTCCCGCTATGTCGCCCGCTTTCTCCCGCTGTGCCCCTGCAGTGTCTCCGCTGTGTCCCACTGTGTCACACTGTGTCCCGTGTTATCCTGCTTTGGCCCCCGCTGTGTGCCCCGCTGTGGCCCGCTGTGTCCTCCGCTTTGTCCTTCTGTGTCCCGCAGTGTCGCCGCTGTGTCCCGCTGTGTAACACTGTGTCCCATGGTGTCCCACTTTGTCCCACAATGTGTCCCCCGCTGAGTACCCTCTGTGTCGCCGCTGTGTCCCGCTGTGTCCTCGCTGTGTTCCCCGCTGTGTCCAGCTGTTTCCCCCACTGTGTCCCCCACTGTGTCCTCGCTGTGTCACCCGCTGTGTCCCGCTGTGACCCGCTGTGTCCTCGCTATGTCCCCCTCTGTGTCCCACTGTGTCCCCCGCCGTGTCCCGCTGTGTCCCGCTGTGTCCCGCTGCGTCCCCCCTGTGTCCCGCTGTGTCCCGCAGTGACCACGTTGTGTCCCGCTGTGTCCCACTGTGTCCCGTGGTGTCCCGCTTTGTCCCCCGCTGTGTCCCCGGCTGAGTCTCGCTGTGTCCCCACTGTGTCCTCTCTGTGTCCCCCGCTGTGTCCTGCTCTGTTCCCCACTCTGTCTCCCGTTTTTTCCCTGCTGTGCCCCACTGTGTCCCGCTGTGTCCCGCTGTGTCCCCCACTGTGTCCCGTTGTGTCAACAGCTGTGTACCCCGCTGTGTCCCGCTGTGTCTCTGCTGTATCGATGCTGTGTCCCACTGGGTCCTGCTGTGTCTCTCTCTGTGTTCCCCACTGTGTCCTGCTGTGTCCCCCGCTGTGTCCCTCGCTGTGTCCCCCGCTGTGTCCCACTGTTTCCCGCTGTGTCCCCCGCTGTGTCCCGCTGTGTCCCCGGCTGTGTCCCCACTGTGTCACGCTGTGTTTCGCTGTGTCCGGCTGTGTCCTTGCTCTGTCTCCCTCAGTGTCCAGCTGTGTCCTCCCTGTGTCCCCCGCTGTGTCGCGCTGAGTCCCCTGATGTGTCCCTCTGTGTCCTGCTGTGTCACGCTCTGTCCCCTCTGTGTCCCTCTGTGTCCAGCTCTGTCCCCTTTGTGTGTCCGCTGTGCCCCGCTGTGTACCCTTCTGTGTCCAGCTGTGTCCCCTCTGTGTCCCGCTGTGTCCCTTCTCTGTCCCCCGCTGTCCACCGCTGTGACCCCCGGCTGTGTCCCGCAGTGTCCCCGCTGTGTCCCGCTGTGTCCTACTGTGTCCCTTGGTGTCCCGCTTTTTCCCCTCTATGTCTTCTGCTGAGTCCCCTCTGTGTCCCCGCTGTGTCCAGCTGTTTCCTCGCTGTGTCCTCCGCTATCTCCTGCTTTGTCCCACGCTGTGTCCTACTGTGTCCCACTGTGTCCCTGCTGTGTCCCCTGCTGTGTCCCGCTGTGTCCTGCTGTGTCCCCCGCTGTGTCCTGCGGGGTCCCGCTGTGTCCCCGCTGTGTCCCTGCTGTGTCCGGCTGTGTCCCCCGCTGTGTCCCGCTGGGTCCCGCTGTGTCCCCCGCTGTGTCCCGCGCTGTCCCCGCAGGTTCACCGCTGTTTCACGCTGTGACCTGCTGTGTTCCGTGGTGTCCCGCTTTGTCCCCCGCTGTGTCCCACTGTGTCCACTGCTGGGTCCCCGCTGGGTCCCCGCTGGGTCCCGCTGTGTCTCGCTGTTTCCCGCTGTGTCCTCGCTTTGTCCCATGCTGTGTTCCGCTGTGTCCTCCCTGTGTCCCCCGCTGTGTCCCGCTGTGTCCCCCACTGTGCCCCGCAGTGTCCCGCTGTGTCCCGCTGTGTCCTCGCTGTGTCCCACTGTGTCCCCGCTGTTTCCCCGCTGGGTCCTGCTGTGTCTCGCTGGGTCCCGCTGGGTCCCCTGCTTTGTCCCGCTGTGTCCCCGCAGTGTCCCCGCTGTGTCCCGCTGTGTCCCACTGTGTCCTGTGTTGTCCCGCTTTGTCCCCCGCTATGTCCCCAGCTGAGTCCCCTCTGTGTCCCCGCTGTGTCCCGCTGTGTCCCCCGCTGTGTCCCGCTGTGTCCCCCACTGTGTCCTGCTGTGTCCCGCTGTGTCCTGCTGGGTCCCGCTGTGTCCCCCGCTGTGTCCCGCTGTGTCCCCACAGGTTCACCGCTGTTTCATGCTGTGTCCCGCTGTGTTCCGTGGTGTCCTGCTTTGTCCCCCGCTGTGGCCCCCCCTGAGCCACCTTTGTGTCCCCGCTGTGTCCCGCTTTGTCTTCGCTGTGTCCGCCTCTGTCTCCCGCTCTTTCCACCGCTGTGTCTCACGCTTTGTCCCCGCTGGGTCCCGCTGGGTCCCGTTTTGTTCCCCACTGTGTCCCCCGCTGAGTCCTCTATGTGTCGCTGCTGTGTCCCGCTGTGTCCTCGCTGTGTCCCCTTCTATCTCCCGCTTTGTCCCACGCTGTGTCCCGCTATGTCCCGCTCTGTCCTCGCTGTGTCCCCCGCTGTGTCCTGCTGGGTCCCGCTGTGTCCCTGATGTGTCCCCGCTGTGTCCTCGCTGTGTTCCCCGCTGTGTCCCGCTGTGTCCCCCGCTGTGTCCCGCTGTGTCTACTGCTGTGTCCCCACTGTGTCCCTCTGTGTCTCGCTGTGTCCCGCTGTGTCCTCGCTGTTTCCCACGCTGTGTTCTGCTGTGTCCTCGCTGTGTCCCCCGCTGTGTCCCGTTGTATACCCAGCTGTGTACCCCGCTGTGTCCCGCTGTGTCCCCGCTGTATCGACTCTGTGTCCCGCTTGGTCCCGCTGTGTCCTTGCTGTGTTCTCCGCAGTGTCCCGCTGTGTACTGCTGTGTCCCCCGCTGAGTCCCGCTGTGTCCCCGTTGTGTCCCCGCAGTGTCCCGCTGTGTCCCACTGTGTCACACTGTGTACCGTGGTGTCCCTCTTTGTCCTCCGCTGTGTCCACCGCTGAGTCCCCTCTTTGTGGCCCCTGTGTCCTGCTGTGTCCTCGCTGTGTCCCCCGCTGTCTCCCGCTTTGTCCCCCGCTGTGTCCCCGCTGTGTCACGCTATGTCCTCGCTGTATCCCCCGCTGTGTCCCGCTGTGTGCCCCGCTGTGGCCCGCTGTGTCTACGGCTGTGTCCCCGCTGTGTTCCGCTGTGTCCTCGCTTTTTTACCCTCTGTGTCCCGCTGTGTCCCTGCTGTATCGACGCTGGGTCCCGCTGGGTCCTGCTGTGTCATCCCTATGTCCCCCGCTGTGTCCCTGCTCTGTCCCCGCTGTGTCCCGCTGTGTACTGCTGTGTCCCCCGCTGAGTCCCGTTGTGTCCCTCTGTGTCCCCCGCTGTGTCCCCCGCTATGTCTTGCTGTGTCCCCCGCTGTGTCCCACTGTGTCCTTGCTGTGTCCCCCGTTGTGTGCCGCTGTGTCCTCGCTGTGTCCCCCGCTGTTTCCCGCTGTGTCCTGCTGTGTCACGCTGTTTCCCCGCTGTGTCCCAGCTGTGTCCCTCTGTGTACCCCGCTGTGTCCAGCTTTGTCCCCGCTGTGTCTCGCTGTGTCCCACGCTCTGTCCCCCACTGTGTCCCGCTGTGTCCACTGCTGTTTCCCACTGTGTCCCCCACTGTGTACCACTGTGTCCCCGCAGGTTCCCCTCTGTTTCCCGCTGTGTCCCGCTGTGTTCCGTGGTGTCCTCGCTGTGTCCCCCTTCTGTGTCCCGTTGTGTCCCGCTGTGTCCTGGCTTTGTCCCCCACTGTGTCCCGCTGTGTCCCCCGCTGTTTCCCACTGTGTCCCCCACTGTGTACCACTGTGTCCCCGCAGGATCCCCTCTGTTTCCCGCTGTGTCCCGCTGTGTTCCGTGGTTTCCTTGCTGTGTCCCCCTGCTGTGTCCCGCTGTGTCCCCCACTGTGTCCCCCGCTGTGTCCCTATGTGTCCCACGCTTTGTCTCCCTGTGTCCCCGAAGTTTCCCCGCTGTGTCCCGCTGTTTCCCACTGTGTTCTGTGGTGTCCCGCTTTGTCTCCCGCTGTGTCCCCCGGTGAGTCGCCGCTGTGTCCCCGCTTTGTCCCGCTGAGTCCTCCATGTGTCCCCCGCTGTGTCCCGCTGTGTCCCCCGCTGTGTCCCGCTGTGTCCACTGCTGGGACCCGGCTATGTCCCGCTGTGTCCCGCTGTGTCCTCACTGTGTCCCACTCTGTGTTCCGTTGTGTCCTCGCTGTGTCCCGCGCTGTGTCCCGCTGTGTCCCCCGCTGTGCCCTGCAGTGTCCCGCTCTGTCCCGCTGTGTCCTCGCTGTGTCCCGCTGTGTCCCGCTCTGTCCGCCACTGTTTCCCCTGCTGTGTCCAGCTGTGTCCCCCACTGTGTCCCATTCTGTCCCCCTCTGTGTCCCGCTTTGTCCCCCGCTGTGTCCCACTGTGTCCCCGCAGTGCCACTGCTGTTTCCTGCTGTGTCCCGCTGTGTTCCGTGGTGTCCCTCTTTGTCTCCCGCTGTGTCCCGCTGTGTCCGACTGTGTCCCGTTCTGTCCCCATTGTGTCCTGCTGTGTCCCGCTGTGTCCCACTGCGTCCCGCTGTGTCCCGCTGTGCCCCCACTGTGACCCGTTGTGTCCACAGCTTTGTACCATGCTGTGTAACGCTGTGTCTCCGCTGTATCGACGCTGTGTCCCGCTGGGTCCCGATGTGTCCTCGCTGTGTTCCCCGCTATGTCCAGCTGTTTCCCCCACTTTGTCCCCCACTGTGTCCTCGCTCTGTCCCCCGCTGTGTCCCTCTGTGTCCCGCTGTGTCCTCGCTGTGTCCCCCTCTGTGTCCCGCTGTGTCCCCCGCCGTGTCCCGCTGTGTCCCGTTGTGTCCCGCTGCGTCCCCGCTGTGTCCCGCTGTGTCCTGCTTTGTCCCCCACTGTGTCCCGCAGTGACCCCGCTGTGTCCCGCTGTGTCCCACTGTGTCCCGTGGTGTCCCGCTTTTTCCCCCACTGTGTCCCCGGCTGAGTCTCGCTGTGTCCCCACTGTGTCCTTTCTGTGTCCCCCGCTGTGTCCCGCTGTGTCCCCCACTGTGTCCCGTTGTGTCAACAGCTGTGTACCCCGCTGTGTCCCTGCTCTATCGACACTGTGTCTCGCTGGGTCCTGCTGTGTCTCTCTCTGTGTTCCCCACTGTGTCCCGCTGTGTCCCCCGCTGTGTCACTCGCTGTGTCCCCGCTGTATAGACGCTGTGTCCCGCTGTGTCCCCCGCTGTGTCCTTGCTGTGTTCCCGCTGTGTCCCGCTGGGTCCCGCAGTGTCCCCCGCTGAGTCCCGTTGTGTCAACGCGGTGTCCCGCTGTGTCCCCGCTCTATCGACGCTGTGTCCCGCTGGGTCCAGCTGTGTCCTCTCTTTGTTCCCCTCTCTGTCCCGCTGTGTCCCCCGCTGTGTCTCTCGCTGTGTCCCGCTGTGTCCCCGGCTGTGTCCGGCTGTGTCCCGCTGTGTCCCCCGCTGTGTCCTTGCTGTGTCCCCGCTGTGTCCCGCTGTGTCCCGCAGTGTCCCAGGCTATGTCCCGCTTGTCACCGCTGTGTCCCGCTCTGTCCTCGCTGTGTCCCCCGCTGGGTCCCGCTTTGTCCTTGCTGTGTACCCCGCTGTGTCCCTCTGTGTCCCCGGCTGTGTCCCGCTGTGTCCCCTGACTGTGTCCCCACTGTGTCACGCTGTATTTCGCTGTGTCCGGCTGT
>NW_012294031.1:0-6101 GCF_000151885.1 Dipodomys ordii | reverse complement strand
TGTCCCCGCTGTGTCCCCCGCTGTGTCCTCGCTGTGTCCCCTGTTGTGTTCCGCTTTGTCCTCACTTTGTAGCCCACTGTGTCCCGCTGTGTCCCCCGCTGTCCCCCGCTGTGTCCCGCTGTGTCCCCCGCTTTATCTTCCTGTGTCCCGCAGTGTCTTCGCTGTGTCCCGCTGTGTAACACTGTGTCCCGTGGTGTCCCACTTTGTCCCACGCTGTGTCCCCAGCTGTGTCCCCTCTGTGTCGCCGCTGTGTCCCCTCTCTGTCCTCTGCTGTCCCCCGCTGTGTCCCGCTTTGTCTGCCGCTGTGTTCCGCTGTGTCCGGCTGTGTCCCCCGCTGTGTCCCCACTGTGTGCCCCCTGTGTCCCACTGTGTACCCCACTGTGTCCAGCTGTGTTCCCGCTGTGTCCCGCTGTGTCCCGCTCTGTCCCCCGCTATGTTCCTGCTCTGTCCCCCGCTGTTTCCCGCTCTATCCTTGCTGTGTCCCCCACTGTGTGCCTCTGTGTCCTCGCTGTGTCCCCCACTGTGTCCCGCTGTGTCCTTTTGTGTCACGCTGTTTTCCCGCTGTGTCCCTGCTGTGTCCCTCTGTGTACCCCGCTGTGTCCAGTTTTGTCTCCGCTGTGTCTCGCTGTGTCCCACGCTCTGTCCCACACTGTGTCCCGCCTTGTCCCGCGCTGTGTCCCGCTGTGTCCCCCGCTGTGTCCCGCTGTGTCACCCACTGAGTCCCCGCTGTGTAACCGCTGTGTCCCGCTGTTTCCTCGCTGTGTCCCCTGCTGTCACCCTCTCTGTCCCCTGCTGTGTCTCACGCTTTTTCCCCGCTGTGTCCCACTGTGTCCCGCTGTGTCCAGCTGTGCCCCCACTGTGTCCCGATGAGTCTACAGCTGTGTACCACACTGTGTAACGCTGTGTCCCCGCTGTATCGACGCTGTGTCCCGCTGTGTCCCGCTGTGTCTTCGCAGTGTTCCCCGCTGTGTCCCGCTGTATCCCCCGCTGTGTGCCCCGCTGTGTCCTCGCTGTGTCCCCTGCTGTGTCCCGCTGTGTCCTCACTGGGTCCCCCACTGTGTCCCGCTTTGTCCCCCGCTGTGTCCCGCTGTGTCCCACTGTGTCCCCGCTGTGTGCCTGCTGTGTCCCGCTGTGTCTCCCGCTTTGTCCCGCTGTGTCCCCGCTGTGTCCCGCTGTGTCCCCGCTGCGTCCCCGCTGTGTCCCTCTGTGTGCCCCCTGTGTCCCGCTTTGTCTCCCGCTGTGTTCCGCTGTGTCCCGCTGTGTCTCCGCTGTGTCCCCAGCTGTGTCCCCCGCTGTGTCCCGCTGTGTACCCCGCTGTGTCCTGCTATGTTCCCGCAGTGTCCCCGATGTGTCCCGCTGTGTCCCGCTGTGTCCCCGCTGTGTCCGCCTCTGTCTCCCGCTCTGTCCACCGCTGTGTCTCACGCTTTGTCCCCGCTGGGTCCCGCTGGGTCCCGCTCTGTTCCCCACTGTGTCCCCCGCTGAGTCCTCTATGTGTCGCCGCTGTGTCACGCTGTATCCTCGCTGTGTCCCCTGCTATCTCCCGCTTTGTCCCACGCTGTGTCCCGCTGTGTCCCGCTGTGTCCTTGCTGTGTCCCCCGCTGTGTCCTGCTGTGTTCCCGCTGTGTCCCAAGCTGTGTCCCGCTGTGTGCCCCGCTGTGTCCTGCTGGGTCCCGCTGTGTCCCCGCTGTGTCCCCGCTGTGTCCTCGCTGTGTTCCCCGCTGTGTCCCCCGCTGTGTCCCTCTGTGTCCCCCGCTGTGTCCTGCTGTGTCCCGCTGTGTCCTGCTGGGTCCCGCTGTGTCCGCGCTGTGTCCCCGCTGTGTCCCACTGTGTCCTGATGGGTCCCGCTGTGTCCCCGCAGGTTCACCGCTGTTTCACGCTGTGTCCCGCTGTGTTCCATGGTGTCCCGCTTTGTCCCCCGCCGTGGCCTCCCCTGAGCCACCTTTGTGTCCCCGCTGTGTGCCGCTGTGTCCTCGCTGTGTCCGCCTCTGTCTCCCGCTCTGTCCACCCCTGTGTCTCACGCTTTGTCCCCGCTGGGTCCCGCTGTGTCCCGCTCTGTTCCCCACTGTGTCCCCCGCTGAGTCCTCTATGTGTCGCCACTGTGTCCCGCTGTGTCCTCGCTGTGTCCCGTGCTATCTCCCGCTTTGTCCCACGCTGTGTCCCGCTGTGTCCTCGCTGTGTCCCCCGCTGTGTCCTGCTGTGTTCCCGCTGTGTCCCAAGCTGTGTCCCGCTGTGTGCCCCGCTGTGTCCTGCTGGGTGCCGCTGTGTCCCCGCTGTGTCCCCGCTGTGTCCTTGCTGTGTTCCCCGCTCTGTCCCGCTGTGTCCCCCGCTGTGTCCCGCTGTGTCTACTGCTGTGTCCCCACTGTGTCCCTCGTGTCTCGCTGTGTCCCGCTGTGTCCTCGCTGTTTCCCACGCTGTGTTCTGCTGTGTCCTCGCTGTGTCTCCCGCTGTGTCCCGTTGTGTACCCAGCTGTGTACCCCGCTGTGTCCCGCTGTGTCCCCGCTGTATCGACGCTGTGTCCAGCTTGGTCCCGCTGTGTCCTCGCTGTGTTCCCTGCAGTGTCCCGCTGTTTAATCCTCTGTGTCCCCCGCTGTGTCCCGCTGTGCCCCGCTGTGTACTGCTGTGTCCCCCGCTGAGTCCCGCTGTGTCCCAATGTGTCCTCGCTGTGTCCCGTGCTGGGTCCTGCTGTGTCCCCCCTGTGTCCCCCGCTGTGTCCCGCTGTGTCCGGCTGTGTCCCCCGCTGTGTCCCCCGCTGTGTCCCCCGCAGTGTCAGCGCTGTGTCCCGCTGTGTCCTTGCTGTGTCCCTCTGTGTCTCGCTGTGCCCCCACTGTGTCCCGTTGTGTTCACAGCTGTGTACCACGCTGTGTAACGCTGTGTCCCCGCTGTATCGACGCTGTGTACCGCTGTGTCCCGCTGTGTCCTCGCTGTGTTCCCCGCTGTGTCCCGCTGTGTCCCCCACTGTGTCCCCCGTTGTGTCCCTATGTGTCCCACGCTTTGTCCCCCTGTTTCACCGCAGTTTCCCCGCTGTGTCCCGCTGTTTCCCACTGTGTTCTGTGGTGTCCCGCTTTGTCCCCCGCTGTGTCCCCCGGTGAGTCGCCGCTGTGTCCCCGCTTTGTCCCGCTGAGTCCTCCATGTGTCTCCCTCTGTGTCCCGCTGTGTCCACCGCTGTGTCCCGCTGTGTCCACTGCTGGGACCCGGCTGTGTTCCGCTGTATCCCGCTGTGTCCCGCTGTGTCCTCACTGTGTCCCACTCTGTGTTCCGCTGTGTCCTCGCTTTGTCCCCCGCTGTGTCCCGCTGTGTCCCCCGCTGTGCCCTGCAGTGTCCCGCTCTGTCCCGCTGTGTCCTCGCTGTGTTCCGCTGTGTCCCGCTGTGTCCCCCACTGTTTCCCCTGCTGTGTCCGGCTGTGTCCCCCACTGTGTCCCGCTCTGTCCCCCTCTGTGTCCCGCTGTGTCCCCCGCTGTGTCCCACTGTGTCCCGCAGTGTCACTGCTGTTTCCTGCTGTGTCCCGCTGTGTTCCGTGGTGTCCCTCTTTGTCTCCCGCTGTGTCCCCCGCTGTGTCCCGCTGTGTCCGACTGTGTCCCGCTCTGTCCCCGCTGTGTCCCGCTCTGTCCCGCTGTGTCCCCGCTGTGTGCCCGTTTTGTCCCGCTGTGTCCCCCGCTTTGTCCTGCTGTGTCCCCGCAGTGTCCCGCTGTGTCCCACTGTGTCACACTGTGTCCCGTGTTGTCCCTCTTTGTCCCCCGCTGTGTCCACCGCTGAGTCCCCTCTTTGTGGCCGCTGTGTCCTGCTGTGTCCTCGCTGTGTCCCCCGCTGTCTCCCGCTTTGTCCCCCGCTGTGTCCGCGCTGTGTCACGCTATGTCCTCGCTGTTTTCCCGCTGTGTCCCGCTGTGTCCCCGCTATGTCCCCAGCTGTGTCTCGCTGTGTCCCGCTGTGTACCCCGCTGTGTCCCGCTATGTTCCCGCAGTGTCCCGCTGTGTTCCGCTGTGTCCTCGCTGTGTCCCCCGCTGTGTCACGTTGTGTCCCCAGCTATGTAACTCGCTGTGTCCCGCTGTGTCCACGCTGTATCGACGCTGGGTCCCACTGGGTCCCGCTGTGTCCTCCCTGTGTCCCCAGCTATGTCCCGCCGTGTCTGCCACTGTGTCCTGCTGTGTCTACTGCTTTGTCCCCGCTGTGTCCCGCTGTGTCCCGCTGTGTCCTCGCTGTGTCCCCCGCTGTCTCCCGCTTTGTCCCCCGCTGAGTTTCGCTGTGTCACGCTGTGTCCCCACTGTGTCCCCCGCTGTATCCCGCTGTGTCCCCAGCTGTGTCACGCTGTGTTCCGCTGTGTCCCCCGCTGTGTCCCGCTATGTTCCCGCCGTGTCCCGCTGTGTCCTGCTGTGTCCTCGCTGTGTCCCCCGCTGTGTCCCGTTGTGTCCCCAGCTGTGTACCTCGCTGTGTCCCGCTGTGTCCCCGCTGTATCGACGCTGGGTCCCACTGGGTCCCGCTGTGTCCTCCCTGTGTCCCCAGCTATGTCCCGCTGTGTCCGCCAGTGTGTCCCGCTGTGTCTACTGCTTTGTCGCCACTGTGTCCCGCTGTGTCCCACTGTGTCCTCGCTGTGTCCCACGCTGTGTTCTGCTGTGGCCTCTCTTTTTTCCTCACTGTGTCCCGCTGTGTGCCCCTCTGTGTCCCCCGCTGTTTCCCGCTGTGTCCCCCGCTGTGTTCCTGCTGTGTCCCCGCTGTGTCCCGCTGTGTCCCGCTGTGTACTGCTGCGTCCCCCGCTGAGTCCCGCTGTGTCCCCGCTGTGTCCCAATGTGTCCTCGCTCTGTCCCCCGCTGTGTACCGCTGTGTCCTTCCTGTGTCCCCCACTGTGTCCCGCTGTGTCCCGCTGTGTCCCCCGCTGTGTCCCCCGCTATGTCCCGCTGTGTCCACCGCTGTGTCCCGCTCTGTCCTTGCTGTGTCCCCCACTGTGTGCCGCTGTGTCCTCGCTGTGTCCCCCGCTGTGTCACGCTGTGTCCTTTTGTGTCACGCTGTTTTCCCGCTGTGTCCCTCTGTGTACCTCGCTGTGTCCAGCTTTGTCCCCGCTGTGTCTCGCTGTGTCCCACGCTCTGTCCCACACTGTGTCCCGCAGTGTCCCCCGCTGGGTCCTGCTGTGTCCCCCGCTGTGTCCCGCTGTGTCCCACGCTGAGTCCCCGCTGTGTCACCGCTGTGTCCCGCTGTGTCCCGCTGTGTCCCCAGCTGTGTCTTCCGCGGTGTCCCGCTGTGTCCTTGCTGGGTCCCCTGCTGTGTCCCGCTGTGACACCCGATGTGTTCCGCTTTGTCCCGCTATGTCCCTCTGTGTCCCCGCTGTGTGCCCGCTGTGTCCCGTTGTGTACTCTGTTGTGTCCAGCTGTGTCACCGTTGTGTCTCGCTTTGGCCCCTCTCTGTCTCCGCTGTCCCCCGCTGTGTCCCCCGCTGTGTCCCGCTGTGTCCCGCTGTGTTCCCCGCTTTGTCCCGCTGAGTCCCATCTGTGTCGCCGCTGTGTCCCGCTGTGTCCTCGCTGTGTCCCCGGCTGTCTGCCGCTTTGTCCCCGCTGTGTCCCTAGCTGTGTCCCGCTGTGTCCCGCTGTGTCCCCCGCTTTGTCCCGCTGAGTCCCATCTGTGTCGCCGCTGTGTCCCACTATGTTCCCGCAGTGTCCCCGCTGTGTCCCGCTGTGTCCCGCTGTGTCCTCGCTGTGTCCCCCGAGTGTCCCGTTGTGTCCCCAGCTGTGCACCCCGCTGTGTCCCGCTGTGTCCCCGCTGTAACGGCGCTGGGTCCCACTGGGTCCCGCTATGTCCTCCCTGTGTTCCCCGCTGTGTCCCCCGCTGAGTCCCCTCTGTGTCCCTGCTGTGTCCCAATGTGTCCTCGCTGTGTCCCCCGCTGTGTCCCGCTGTGTCATCCCTGTGTCCCCCGCTGTGTCCCACTGTGTCCCACTGTGTCCCCCGCTGTGTTCCCCGGCTGTGTCCCCCGCAGTGTCAACACTGTGACCCGCTGTGTCCTCGCTGTGTCCCCCGCTGTCACCCGCTCAGTAACCCGCTGAGTCTCAAGCTTTGTAGCCTGCTGGGTCCCATGGTGTCCCGCCTGTGTCCAAAGCTTGTGAACCTCCGCTGTGGTAA
>NW_012294030.1:0-6102 GCF_000151885.1 Dipodomys ordii | reverse complement strand
GTTCTCAAGAAGGAGAAGCAGAAAGAGAAGCAGGAAAAGCAGAAGAAACAGAAGCAGGAGAAGCAGAAGCAGAAGAAACAGGAGAAGGACAAGAATCAGAAGCAGAAGGAGAAGCAGAAAGAGAAGGAGGGTAAGCAGAAGAAGCAGAAGCAGGAGAAGCAGAAGCATAAGAATCCGAAGAAGCAGAAGCAGAACCTGAAGCAGAAGGAGAAGCAGGAGAAGCAGAAGAAGCAGAATCTGGAGAAGCAGAATGAGAAGCTGAAGGAGAAGCAGAAGCAGAAAGATAATCAAAAGGAGAAGGAGAAGCGGAAGAAACAGAAGAAGCAGAAGCAGTAGCAGTTGCAGCAGAAGCAGAAGGAGAAGCAAAAGTAAAAGCAGAAGAACGAGAAGGAGAAGGAGAAACAGAAGGAGAAGCAGAAGGAGAAGCAGAAGAAGCAGAAGGAGAAGCAGAAGGAGAAACAGAAGCAGAAGAAGCAGCAGAAGGAGAAGCAGAAGCAGAAGAAGATGCAGAAGGAGAAGCAGGAGAAGCAGAAGAAGCAGAAGCAGAAGGAGAAGGAGAAGTAGGAGAAGGAGAAGGAAGAGCCGCAGAAGCAATAGGAGAAGCAGAAGGAGAAGCAGAATCAGAATGAGAAGCAGAAAGAGAAGCAGTAGAAGAAGAAGAAGCAGGAAAAGCAGAAGCAGCAGGAAGAGAAGAAGAAGAAGAAGAAGAAGAAGAAGAAGAAGAAGAAGAAGAAGAAGAAGAAGAAGAAGAAGAAGAAGATTAAGATGAAGAAGAATAAGATGAAGGAGAAGGAGAAGGAGAAGAAGAAGAAGAAGCAAAAGCAGGAGAAGTAGAAACAGGAGAAGCAGAAGCAGAAGAAATTGAATAAGCATAAGAAGCAGAATCTGAGGGAGAAGCTGAAGAAGGAGAAGCAGAAGCTGAAGAAGCAGCAGAAGCAGAAGCAGAAGAAGATGCAGAAGGAGAAGCAGGAGAAGCAGAAGAAGGAGAAGGAGAAGGCGAAAGAGAAGGATTAGGAGTAGGAGAAGCAAAAGGATAAGCAGAAGCAGAAAGAGACGCAGAAGGAGAAGCAGCACGAGAAGTAGGAGAAGCAGGAGAAGCAGAAGCAGGAGAAGCAGAATAATCAGAAGACGCAGAAGAAGAATGAGAAGCAGAAGGAGAAATTGAAGCAGAAGCAGAAGGAGAAGCAGAAGAAGGAGAAGGAGAAGCAGAAAGAGAAGCAGAAAGAGAAGCACAACGAGAAGCAGGAGAAGCAGAATCAGGAGAAGCAGAAGCAGAAGAAACATAGGAAGGAGAAGAAGCAGAAGCAGAAGGAGAAGCAGAAACAGAAGGAAAAGCAGAAAGAGAAGCAGGAGAAGCAGAAGAAGCAGCAGCAGGAGAAGCAGAAGCAGAAGAAGCCGAAGAAGTAGAAGCAGAACCTGAAGCAGAAAGAGAAGCAGGAGAAGCAGAAGAAGCAGAATCTGGAGAAGCAGAAGGAGAAGCAGAAGCAGAAAGAGAAGCAAAAGCAGAAGGAGAAGCAGAAGGGGAAGCAGAAAAAAACAGAAGAAGCAGAGGCAGTAGCAGAAGAAGCAGAAGATGCAGAAGCAGAAGGAGAAGCAGAAGGAAAAGCAGAAGAACGAGAAGGAGAAGGAGAAGGAGAAACAGGAGTAGAAGCAGAAAGAGAAGCAGAAGAAGGAGCAGTAGAAGGAAAAGCGGCAGGAGAAACAGAAAGAGCAGCAGAAGGAGAAGCATGAAATGCAGAAACAGGAGAAGAACAAGCAGAAGAAACAGGAGAAGGACAAGAAGCAGAAGCAGAAGGAGAAGCAGAAAGAGAAGGAGGGGAAGCAGAAGAAGCAGAAGCAGGAGAAGCAGAAGCATAAGAATCCCAAGAAGCAGAAGCAGAACCTGAAGCAGAAGGAGAAGCAGGAGAAGCAGAAGAATCAGAATCTGGAGAAGCAGAAGGAGAAGCAGAAGGAGAAGCAGAAGCAGAAGGAGAATCAAAAGCAGAAGGAGAAGCAGAAGAAACAGAAAAAGTAGAAGCAGTAGCAGTTGTAGCAGAAGCAGTAGGAAAAGAAGAAGGAAAAGCAGAAGAACAAGAAGGAGAAGGAGAAACAGAAGGAGAAGCAGAAGGAGAAGCCGAAAGAGAAGCAGGTAAAGCAGAAGAAGAAGCAGAAGGAGAATCAGAAGGAGAAGCAGAAGAAGGAGAAGGAGAAGCAGAAGCAGAAGAAGATGCAGAAGGAGAAGCAGAAGAAGATGCAGAAGGAGAAGCAGAAGAAGCAGAAGCAGAAGGAGAAGCAGGAAAAGCAGAAGAAGCAGAAGCAAAAGGTGAAGCAAAAGAAGGAGAAGGAGAAGCAGAGGCAGAAGAAGAAGCATAAGGACAAGCACAAGCAGAAGGAGATGCAGAAGGAGAAGCAGGAGAAGCAGAAGAAGCAGAAGCTGAAAGAGAAGCAGAAGGAGGAGAAGGAGAAGGAGGAGAAGCAGAAGCAGAAGGAGAAGCAGAAGCAGAATGAGAAGCAGAAAGAGAAGCAGGAGGAGGACAAGAAGCAGAAGCAGGAGAAGCCGAAAGAGAAGAAGCAGAAACAGAAGCAGAAGGAGAAGCAGAAGCAGAAGGAGAAGCAGCAGAAGAAGTAGAACCAGAAATTCAGCCACGAGAAACAGAAGAAGCAGAAGCAGAAGGAGAAGCAAAAAGAGAAGCAGAAGGAGAAGTAGAAAAAGCAGCAGAAGAAGCAGAAAAACAAGCAGGAGAAGCAGAAGCAGAAAGAGAAGTAGAAGCAGAAGAAGAAGCAGTAGAAGCATAAGAAGCAGAAGCAGGAGAAGCAGAACCAGAAGAAAAAGAAGAAGCATAAGAAGCAGAAGCAGAGGGAGAAACAGAAGAAGGAGAAGGAGCAGCAGAAGGTGAAGCAGAAGGAGATGCAGAAGCAGAAAGAGAAGCAGAAATAGAAGAAGAAGAAGAAGGAGAAGTTGGAGAATCAGAAGAAGCAGAAGCAGAAAGAGAAGCAGAAGAAGGAGAAGGAGAAGCAGAAGGAGAAGGACAAGCAGAAGGAGAAGCAGAAAGAGAAGCAGAAGAAGCAGAAGATGCAGTAGCAGGTGAAGCAGAATCAGAAGAAACAGAAGAAGCCGAAGAATCAGAAGGAGAACATGAAGCAGATGGAGAAGCAGAAGCAGCAGCAGCTGGAAAAGTAGAAGCAGAAGAAACCGAACAAGCAGAAGAAGCAGAAGCAGAACGAGAAGCAGAAGAAGAAGGAGAAAGAGAAGGATTAGGAGTAGGAGGAGCAGAAGCAGAATAAGAAGCAGAAAGAGAAGCAGAAGGAGAAGCAGAAGGAGAAACAGAAGAAGCAGAAATAGGAGAAGCAGAAGCAGAATGAGAATGAGAAGCACAAGAAGGAGGAATTGAAGGAGAAGGAGAATGAGACGGAGAAGCAGAAGGAGAAGTAGGAGAATCAGGAGAAGCAGAAGCAGAAGAAACAGAAGAAGAAGAGCAGAAGCAGAAGCAGACGGAGAAGCAGAAGCAAAAGGAGAAGCAGAAGAAGCTGAAGCAGAAGAAGAAGAAACAGAAAAAGCAGAAGAAGCAGAAGAAGAAGCAGCAGGAGAAGCAGAAGAAGAAGAAGGAGAAGGAGAAAGAGAAGGATTAGGAGTAGGAGAAACAGAAGGATAAGCAGAAGCAGAAAGAGAAGCAGAAGGAGAAGCAGGAGAAGCAGGAGAAGTAGAAGAAGCAGGAGAAGTAGAAGAAGCAGGAGAAGTAGAAGAAGCAGAAACAGGAGAAGCAGAAGCAGAATGAAAAGCAGAAGAAGGAGAAATTGAAACAGAAGAAGATGCAGAAGGAGAAGCAGGAGCAGTAGTAGAAGCAGAAGAAGGAGAAGCAGAAGGAGAAGCTTAAAGAGAAACAGAAGGAGAAGCAGGAGAAGCAGAAGCAGGAGAAGCAGAATCAGAAGAAATAGAAGAAGGAGAAGAAGCAGAAGCAGAAAGAGAAGCAGAAACAGAAGGAGAAGCAGAAATAGAAGCAGAAGAAGCCGAAGAAGCAAAAGCAGAACCTAAAGCAGAAGGAGAAGCAGGAGAAGCAGAAGAAGCAGAATCTGGAGAAGAAGAAGGAGAACCAGAAGGAGAAGCAGAAGCAGAAAGAGAAGCAAAAGCAGAATGAGAAGCAGAAGGAGAAGCAGAAGAAACAGAAGAAGCAGAATCAGTAGCAGAAGAAGCTGAAGATGCAGAACCAGAAAGAGAAGCAGAAGGAATAGCAGAAGAACGAGAAGGAGAAATAGAAGGAGAAGCAGAAGGAGAAGCAGGAAAAGCAGAACAAACAGAAGCAGACGGAGATGAAGCAGAAGCAGACGGAGAAGCAGAAGCAAAAGGAGAAGCAGAAGAAGCAGAAGTTGATGCTGAAGAAGAAGAAACAGAAAAAGCAGAAGAAGCAGAAGAAGAAGCAGCAGGAGAAGCAGAAGAAGAAGGAGAAGGAGAAAGAGAAGGATTAGGAGTAGGTGAAACAGAAGGATAAGCAGAAGCAGAAAGAGAAGGAGAATGAGAAGGAGAAGCAGGAGAAGCAGAAGAAGCAGAAGCAGGAGAAGCAGAAGCAGAATGAAAAGCAGAAGAAGGAGAAATTTAAACAGAAGAAGATGCAGAAGGAGAAGCAGAAGCAGAAGTAGAAGCAGAAGAAGGAGAAGCAGAAGGAGAAGCATAAGGAGAAACAGAAGGAGAAGCAGGAGAAGCAGAAGCAAGAGAACAGAATCAAAAGAAATAGAAGAAGAATAAGAAGCAGAAGCAGAAAGAGAAGCAAAACCAGAAGGAGAAGCAGAAAGAGAAGCAGAAGAAACAGAAGAAGCAGAAGCAGAAGCAGTAGCAGAAGAAGCTGAAGATGCAGAAGCAGATAGAGAAGCAGAAGGAATAACAGAATAACGACAAGGAGAAACAGAAGGAGAAGAAGAATGAGAAGCAGAAGGATAAGCAGGAAAAACAGAAGAAGCAGAAACAGATGGAGAAGTAGAAGAAGGAGAAGCAGAAGCAGAAGATGAAGCAGAAGTAAATGCTCAAGCAGAAGGAGATGTAGATGGTGTAGAGGAGAAGCAGAAGAAGCAGAAGCAGAAGGAGAAGAAGCAGATTCAGAAGAAGCAGAAGGAGAAGTTGTAAGAGAAGCCGTCGAAGTGATGCAGAATGAGAAGCTGTAGATGCAGAAGTAGCAGAGCTGGAGAAGCAGAAGAAGAAGAAACAGATGAAATAGAAGGAGCAGAAGCAGAAGGAGGAGCAGAAGCAGAAGGAGAAGCTGAAAGAGAAGCAGGAAAAGCAGAAGAAGCAGAAGCAAGAGAAGCAGAAGCAGAAGAAACAGGAGAAGGACCAGAAGCTGAAGCAGAAGCAGAAGGAGAAGCATAAACAGAAGGAGAAGCAGAAAGAGAAGGAGGGGAAGCAGAAGAAGCAGAAGCAGGATAACCAGAAGCATAATAATCAGTAGAAGCAGAAGCAGAACCTGAAGCAGAAGGAGAAGCAGGAGAAGCAGAAGAAGCAGAATTTGGAGAAGCAGAATGAGAATTTGAAGGAGAAGCAGAAGCTGAAAGAGAATCAAAAGGAGAAGGAGAAGCGGAAGATACAGAAGAAGCAGAAGCAGTAGCAGTTGCAGCAGAAGCAGAAGGAGAAGCAAAAGTAAAAGCAGAAGAACGAGAAGGAGAAACAGAAGGAGAATCAGAAGGAGAAGCAGAAGCAGAATGAGAAGCAGAAAGAGAAGCAGTAGAAGAAGAAGAAGCAGGAAAAGCAGAAGCAGCAGAAAGAGAAGAAGATGAAGAAGAAGAAGAAGAAGAAGAAGAAGAAGAAGAAGAAGAAGAAGAAGAAGAAGAAGAAGAAGAAGAAGAAAAAGAAGAAGAAGAAGGAGAAGGAGAAGCAGAAGAAGCAGAAGCAGGAGAAGCAGAAGCAGAAGAAAAAGAATAAGCATAAGAAGCAGAATCAGAGGGAGAAGCAGAAGAAGGAGAAGCAGAAGCAGAAGAAGCAGCAGAAGCAGAAGCAGAAGCAGAAGAAGATGCAGAAGGAGAAGCAGGAGAAGCAGAAGAAGGAGAAGGAGAAGGCGAAAGAGAAGGATTAGGAGTAGGAGAAGCGAAATGATAAGCAGAAGCAGAAAGAGACGCAGAAGGAGAAGCAGCACGAGAAGT